>NC_085844.1:110374003-110556503 GCF_035594765.1 Anolis carolinensis
AGAAAAGCTTAGAAGAAGCACATCCAGCTGAGGTCTCAATTAAAAGGTAAAGGCTTCCTCTGACAATAAGTCCAGTCATGTCTGACTCTGGGGGTTGGTGCTCATCTCCATTTCTAAGCCAAAGAGCCGATGTTGTCCGTAGACACCTGCAAGGTCATGTGGCCGGCATGACTGCATGGAGCACTGTTACCTTCCCGCCAGAGCGGTACCTATTGATCTACTCACGTTTGCATGTTTTCGAACTGCTAGGTTGGCAGAAGCTGGAGCAACAGCGGGTGCTCACTCCGCTCCCGGGATTTGAACCTGGGACCTTTCGGTCTGGTAGTTCAGCAGCTCAGTGCTTTAACACACTTCGTCACCAGGGCTCAAAAATGTTTATTGGGATTGTGACTGAATCCTCTTCCTTTCTTCCCTCCCTTCCCTGATAGGCTTCAAACACCACCTGTATCTTTTCACCAGCTATCTTGACTTGAATGACAAGAATGACTGTGTGGCTCAGCTAGTGTCTGTCCAACCGTAGGCCAAATCCCTGGTCCATCACTATTTCAATCAGAACTATAAATGAGATGGAAAAGGTTTTTTTTTCAGGTTGTCTAATTCCAAGAGAGGGATGTTTTTAGTTCTTTAGTCTAAGCCATTTTTTTGCTGAGAGAAAACCAACATGGACTTGATAACGTCAGAAGATATGGCTTTATCAGAGGTCAGTATGTTGACACCATCCAACTTTGCCACCATTAATTACAAATAGGATGATCACTATACAGCCTAGCCTTATTCGGGAATATGTAGGATTTCTCCTCTTTAAAGAATTGCTTGTTATTAATCTTGCATAGTTCTGATGTTTAGCCATTTGGTAGGAGGTTTTATTCTGCATATCTACTTTTCCTCCCCTTGCACTTTATCTTACAAGTATGTAAAGTCTATCCAAAGTTATTATATATTTACAAGGAGATGATGAAAAAAGTTTTTTCAAGTAGAATGGGGTGCCCAGGAGAAACATTGTACTCATTTTTATTCTTTTACTCATTCATTACAAGCCTGGAATACTTCATTCTGTCTAAGCCTATCGCTATTGCAACAACGAAAGCCTTCTGGGTGAAACCACCAAATGTAATCTATGATTGTCGTCTTGCTTTTCAATTCACTTTGTTGATGTCCTGCAGTGGAAGCTGCATCCAATTTATATTCATGCATCAGTTTATCATACCTTTTCCTCATTCATTGATATGCCATGAATGTGGAAATCACACTTGGCAGGTGTTCTTTCTGCCATACCTTTTTCTGATCTATTTAAGCCTTTTGGGATGCCAAAACCAGAAGGAATTAATATTGCATTCACTTCTTTAAGACTTTGAATTATACACCTTACTTTAATACAAGGAAGATACAACTTTGTGCACAGAGAAAGAGGCTTCTTGCTTTATCATTTATCTTTTCAAAGTATATTACACTCTATCACCATGTAAGCACAACATCAACTGCCAACCCAAAGAACAATTATAGTCATGCTGAATCAAAAATGAAATCAATTAAACTTCAAACAGAACTTAATGCAAACAACCATTAAATATAACATAAACACTTGACAATAGCTGCATAACCACATCTTGTTATCTATGGTATGGGAATTTTTAGGTTAAACTGCTGTGGTACATTACAGATGGGAATACCTATGAAGAATTTGGTTGAGGAAAGGAGGAACTATGTTAAAAGTGATAACAGGCTTGTATGTCTCCTGTTCCCTAGTAGTCCTCAGTCTCTATTGACTTGAATTTTCATTTTAAAACTGGGTAATACATCTTGAATGACTCCTGAAAGCACATTGTCAAATGACAAAGCTCCCACCTACACTTCCATATAATGCAGTTTGAAACTGCATTATATCATCAGTGTAGATTCATATAATGCAGTTTAGACAAAGTCGCTCTGCTCTGCTCTGACTTTGACGCCATTATAACGGCAGACTCTGAGGACTCACGAGCATCTGCTTGTCCAGTTTTGATGGATTCATTTCAATTGGTTGAGCTCGAGGATGTGGACAAGATCCTTGGAGAGGCGAGACCAACCACATGCATCCTAGACCCCTGCCCATCCTGGCTGGTAAGAGAAGCCAGAGGGGGTTTGGCCGAGTGGGTGAAGGTGGTGCTGAATGCCTCCCTCCGGGAAGGCAAGTTTCCAGCGAGCCTAAAAACGGCTGTGATCAAACCGCTGTTGAAGAAGCCATCACTGGACCCCACTCAATTCGGCAACTTTTGGCCTATTTCCAATCTCCCCTTTCTGGCCAAGGTCGTAGAACATGTGGTTGCCTCACAACTCCAGGCATTCTTGGAGGATACTGATTTTCTAGATCCGGCACAGTCTGGCTTTAGGCCGGGGCATGGTTGCCTTAGTCGATAATCTTTGCTAGGAGCTAGACAGGGGGAGTGTGCCCCTGCTGGTTCTGCTGGACCTCACAGCGGCCTTCGATACCGTTGACCATGGTATCCTTCTGGGACACTTTGTGGGAATGGGGCTTGGAGGTACTGCTTTGCAGTGGCTCCACTCATTCCTGGAGGGTCGGTCCCAGATGGTGTCACTGGGGGACTCCTGCTCAGCCCCACAACCATTGTCTTGTCAGGTCCCACAATACAGAACTGGAGTTCTCAGAAGTCCTTGTCAGCATAGGCAGTGCTGCAAAACATCAGAAGTTCCAATACAATCACATCTCAAGACCCTCATACTTCCCCTCACAGTTTAGTTCAATATCTCAATAGAAGTTTGTATTTTCACTTGTATTTATGTGTATGCAGTTTTGATTTTTTTTCTCCTTCCTTCCATCTAAGGGTCAAAATTAATATTCTTATCAGAGCTGGATATTAACCTGTGTAATTTTATTTTGCAAAATCAACTTTTTATGTGAAAAATGTTGATTTTTTGCAAAACGGTTGTTATTGAATAGCTTTGAAACATTATCTGAATTTAGCAGCCTTTTTAAAACAGTTCATCTGGAGAGAGAAGACCAATTGCATGTTTTCTTGGCCAGCCATAAAAGTAACTGATTAAACTTCTGAGACATTACTTCTAATAACATAAAGCTAGCCACTTTAATATAGATTTTTAAGGTCTATTGATTTTAGCTAATGAAAGGCAAAGGGACATTAGCACTCCACAATGACACTAATTTTGGGATTTCTCATTAGGTCTGTAGAACTATTCAGGTATTGCTCATTATACACTTTTTTGAATAGGGGAGAAAAGAAAGAATTGTCTGCAGAGGTTGTGAGGTCTTCTCTGCACAGACTAAAAAAAAAAGCTGGATAGTAACCTCCTGGAGATACGCTAGCCCTACACTGAATGTGAGGTTGGCATGTGAATCCATCTAATGATATGATTCTATTAAAAAAAACATTTCTGTATTTGCTTTCCTTGGTGTAATGAGATAGACATTCCCTTTCTTATAGAGTCTTGCTATGGGAACAAGTTCCCTGATTTTACAAGAGCCTTACTCATCTGAAAAGCCACCACAGAAATAGGAATATTTCTTTATCAGATGTGCTGCTTTTCTATTCGACATAGAGTTGACAGCGGCATGAGACTTCAAATTCCCCTCTTTCCACATTGAATTCAGTAAGGTTATGTTTACACCTAGCTCATGTGGAGCATAGGGCAGTTGGATTCTAGATATGTGAGGTGGAATTGGCAACAGTGTGGAAAATATTGCTGTATCAAAAATATAGTGTCGATGTAGCAAAATAAATATACTACAAAAATAACAACTGTACTTCATTGCAATGGTTGCCATGGCATAATAGTCGCAACCCCTTTTTTTGTCTCCCAGTTTTGGTATTTTCAAATTCCTTGCATAATAGTGACTGTAGTGAAATAAATTTGAAATATTTTAAGTAAAAAACACATGCTCCTATATCCAAAGAGCCTTTAGCTATTCTGAAATTAAACAGAAGTGGTAGCAATGGTTGACACTGGCTTAGAAATATACAAGTGAAATCAAATTCATTCAAAAACTATTGGTTGAGAATAGTATATTTCACATAACCCATTTTCTTCTGGACACTTGACTCTTGGCAGCAAAGAAGAAAATGTGGGGTGTGATCGAATACAAATTACTATTTTTTAATTATGTGTGTCTTACATCCCTTTGCATAGAGGAATAACACTTAAAAACTTACTGGTCTTACTTCTAAATAGATGTGACAAAATTGTATTTTAAATATAATTTGTGATGTTTTAGTAATCAGATTTAATTTACTTTTCTAATGTGTGTGTTAGTTAAGTAATAAGATATTACCAAAAGTCCATAGTGACTTTCTCCTGTATGTTTCCCTTTAATGCCTATGTTATGGTGTTTTAAGAAAGGAGGTATGTGTGTGTGTGGGGGGGGGGGGATTCCTTCAAGACTAACTGGTATGCATTTTCATATGAGCCGGACTTTGCTCAAGCTTCAGTCAGTGGACAGACCAACTAATTTTTAAAAGAGCAATATAACATGATACAGATCTTTCAAATATTTACAGTGTTCAGTTCATTTTGATGGGAAAAAGCAGAAATTCTGCTTATCAAAAGTCACTTTTTTAGATGTTGCACCCTTAGGCTGCAGAGACATCTCGAAACCACGCTGTAGCCCCAGACTATAAGCAAAGCAAGTTGTTTATTGAAGAATATATTTATGCAATAGCAAATCAAAGTTCAAACTCAATGAAACAAGGTACAGTAGAGTCTCATTTATCCAACATAAGCAGGCCGGCAGAATGTTGGATAAGCAAATATGTTGGATAATAAGGAGGCATTAAGGAAAAGCCTATTAAACATCAAATTAGGTTATGATTTTACAAATTAAGCACCAACACATCATGTTATACAACAAATTTGACAGAAAAAGTAGTTCAATACGCAGTAATGCTATGTTGTAATTACTGTATTTACAAATTTAGCACTGATTTAGTATTGAAAACATTGACTACAAAAATGTGTTGTATAATCCAGAATGTTGGATAAGCGAGTGTTGGATAAGTGAGACTCTACTGCATTAGTCCACAAGGTACAAGATATTTGAGAGTCTTGAAGCAAGGGTCCAAGAAAATCAAACACAAGAATAAACTTCAACAAGGTATCAACATTAGTCCAAGGAACAGGAACAAAACTGGAACAGATAACAGAATCTTTGACTGGAACAAGGAATTCAAACTGCAAAACATCCAGGAACAATGACTGGATAATCCAAAATTCCCCAAGAGCAAGAACAAAGATTGGAACAAAACTCAAAATACAAAGCTACATGAACTTGGCATGAAAATCCACAGGAACATGAAATAGGATTCTATGCGTCCATGAACAGGAATCACTCTCGATGAGCAAAGTTACCTCCTCTGAATGTCTCTCTCAGAAGTAGTTCCTCTTAAAGCTGAAATCAAGGCTTCTTTCAGGGAGAAGTATGTTCAAAACCTTTTCTCATTAATAGCCTTTTGCTGTGCCTAAGAAACTCCCTTTCTTGTCTCTGTTGACATATAGCTTTCTTTCTGTCAACTTTGTTAGTCTTATCACAACTGAAATGCCCATCTGGCAAGGGAAAGTTTGACCTTGACTCTCCAAAGGAATGCAGTTCAAGCTGCCTGCTTTAAACCATTGTGTGCCTGCTCCAGAATCCTCATGGGCAGCAACCTCCTCTAACTCTGGCTATCCAGAAACAGCAGGCTCATCTGGCTGCATGGGAATTCTAGGCTCCAACCCAGAGTCTTCTGACAAGTCAGGTGCAGATACAATCACAGGCATAACAAGCCCAACCCAAGGCTCACCTGACAGCTCAGGTGCAGGCTGGGTTACAACACTAAGGTTCAAAATACTCTCTGAAATTATTCATTTTATTATACATGTAGTAGCAAGTGGTCTAGTATTAATATATGTAGCATTCCAGGAAGGCAATGTCTGTGTTCATATCTCTGCTAATGAATTGAAATATAATTCAGTTGTGAATATAATTAAACCCATTTATTTGTTTTAAAGCCATTCTTTGTAGTTTTCTTGTTCAAAGATTTGTAAATCTTTTTCTGTGTGTCCAGGAAGGTTGAAATTTTCCATTGTAAGATTTGTGTTTATTAATCTTCTTGCTTAGAGACGTTCCTATTTCTCCAATGTAGAGTGAAGAAGAGCATTATTGGCACATACGTGAATTACATATTTCACATCGGAGGAAGAACAATAAATGGGTTTCTGAAGTTGCAAGCGGTGTTATTAGCATTGATGTGGGGACAGAGTTAGCATCTGATTTTGTACAAGGGCCCTGTCCCAGTATTAGCACCCATCTTCTGTTGTAAATAGTTTGTGATTTGGAGACTGTCTGTTTTCCAATAAAGGCCTGCCTTTTAGAGCTTATGAAAGATCTTTGCCATTCTCCAGAACTGATTATAGCTTGTTGATGCTGCATTTGGGAAGTCTCAGCTCAGGACTATTGTGGAGGAGGGAAGGGTGGGGGATGACTTTTTAAAGACACAAACATACGCTGCCATCAAAATGTAGAGAAGATCAATGGGGTTTTCAAATATTATCTTTACTGCCACTGTTCAGGAGCCTTACTTTTATTATTGTTGGGACTTACTTTGAATAAGGTGAAACAATAACTATTTTTTTATTTGTCACTGATGAGGCACATAAGCATAATGATTTCAGTAATATATATACAGTACAGATGCTTGGTGGTTACAACAATGGCTTTTGATTACCGTATATACTCGAGTATAAGTCAACCTGAATATAAGCCGAGGCACCTAATTTTACCACAAGAAAACTGGGAAAACATTGACTCAAGTATAAGCCGAGGGTGGGAAAATTTCAGAAATAAAAATAGATACCAATAAAATGACATTAATTGAGGCATCCCTAGGTTAAATGTTTTTGAATATTTACATAAAGCTCAGATTTAAGATAAGACTGTCCAACTCAAATCATTATTCTCACCTTCTTCAATGTAAATGTGCTTATATATCCTTTTAATAATAATAGAGTAAAATAATACATGCAATAATAATAATAATAATAATAATAATAGGAAAATAATACATGTAATAATAGAGTAAAATAATAAATGCAATAATAATAATAATATCAGAGTGAAATAATAAATGTATTATTAATGTGTTGTCGAAGGCTTTCATGGCCAGGATCACAGGGTTGTTTTATGTTTCCGGGCTGTATGGCCATGTTCCAGAAGTATTAATACTAATATTAATAATAAAAATAGAGTAAAATAAATGTAATAGTAGCAACTATAATAGAGAAAAATAATAAATGTAATAATACCAATAATAATAGAGAAAAATAATAAATGTACCATATATTCTCGAGTATAAGCTGACCCAAATATAAGCCAACCAGGACCCTCACCCGAGTATAAGCCGAGGGGGGCTTTTTCAGTCTTAAAAAAAGGGCTGAAAAACTAGGCTTATACTCGAGTATATACAGTATTCTCTTCTGAAGATGTTACTTTAAACTAGTTTTGTTCTGTCTTTATTCCTTATAGTTCCTCAGCCTTTTCCTTTCTAAAAGGCTTTTACTATATTTCTCCTAAAAATTGACTTCTAAAACCTACACTTCTTAACTGGAATCTAAAGCCTGACTAACTACACTTTTTAAAACTTCCCTGACTCACTGCCTGAGCCAACTCTACCAATTGCTCCCAGCTAACTCAACTGACAGCCTCCAATTAACTGAAAAAGAAAGTTCAGTCAGCTACCTAATTGCCCTTTTGGCTCCACCCATCTCCTGTGGCTCAGCAACTGCTCATTTGCATGCAGCCAATCCGGCAGCACCTATGCAAATGGCTGCTCGAAGGCTCCTCCCCAGGCTCTGCTGCAAATGAGACTCACAAAATGGCTGCCTATCAGCTGGCCTACAAAATGGACACACACCAATCCTGCAAGGTGAGCCATATACCAACTTTCCAAGGTAGGACATATCCATTACAACTATTACAACTATGACCATTGGGGATTTCTTTCCCTCTCTCCTTCTCCACCTCCTCTCAATAACCTATGAGTCCCAGGTGTCTACAACCTACAGAAATCCAAGCCATTTTAGCAGCTTTTAGGATTTCTGGGAGTTGAAGGCCAAAACATCTGGGTACCCAGAGGTTGACAACAGTGTTCTAGATGAATATTGTCATTTGAGACATGTCTATTGTAAACCCAAAAGTTTTGAGTCTCTGTTTTGTGGCTTTGACTAGATGTGGTTGTATTGGAGTAATTGGCTGTGGGCAATAGATTTTGTGGTGTGTTTGGGATGAAAACCAGAAGCATGTAAGTATGTAAAGCAATCAGTTCTTAATAGAGTATGGTGCTTAGAAGTTGTTTGTGTAGTTGCACAGGGGTGTTAAACTGAATTTGTTGTGTGAGTTGTTCCTGGTGCAGCTTGATTGTGAAGTGGAATTTGTTGACATTGAAATCCTGGTGGAACTTCTGAAATGATTGTTTTCCATGTGGCCAAATTACTAAGATGCCACCCAAAAACCTGGTCGATAATTGGTTTGGGGATGCAATTGTTGAGGAAGCATTGCCAAAGCTGGTGCTGTCTCTCCCTGTATGATGTATTTTTGTTTGCAAGTATTGTTTTGCTCCATTGTTTGCCTCAATTCTAATAGCCCATGTGGTTTCATTCTAAATACATTTTAGTATAGTGCTTCTCGGGCTAGTCAATATGAGTGCCTGGACATTTTCTCTTCTTAGATTTCCATGGACTGGTCTTATATTTGCACCTACTGGCTAGAACTGTTTGAGGTTTTCTTTTGTGTGCAAAAAATCTGCAGCCTACAATTGATGACTCATAAATCAGTGCCAATTCAAATACCATGACTTAGAACAACACTATATCAATAAACAAAGATTGCTAGAGTGATTTATAACAATTAAATGTACTGTGTTAACTGGAGTACCATAGCAAGATGCACAGATAGTGCAACTAAATATAATGTAAAATTCCTTTACTCTCCCACATCCCTGCTCCCAGAATAAAAGAAAAAGATGGATGAAATGGGGCTATATATCATTTGAAGTAATGGGGCACAAAATCTTGCTGCTGATTATTTTTTGCTGTTGACGGTTCATCTGATGTCATGTTTCCATGAAATACAATGCTGTCTTCTATACATGCAATTTTCCCCAAAGAAAATGTATATCACAGAGTAGGAATGATAGTTGTCTTATAATTTGAGACATGTTAGTTAAACATAGAAAAAGAGAGAAAGGGAAATGGAAAGAAACTCAAAGATAAATAAATGAAATATTCAGTAGTTCCAGGTCAAATGTATATGTGTGCATTTGTGTTAAAATCCTTTGTTTGCAAAATCTTAAACGGGTTTTGCGGCTGAAATCCTCACATCCCTAGAATAAATTGAGATTTCCATATCTGAAGACTCTTGAGATTTTCTGTTGCTATGGAAACAAACAACAAATTCCATGCAAGTCCTGAAATTACACATTGATGACACAGGGATGAAGAACATGGGAAGAACAAACCTGAGGAATAAAAACAAAGAATAAATAACAAAGGACTAGCTACCTAGGATACATAAAAGCTCTATTTCATTGAATTCATGTACAATTCTATTGTATTTTGTGTGGACAGGAAAAAGAATACATGGTTATAGGATATGGTTCTATATTTTTGAAATCTAGAGCACAATATAGAGCCTCTCTTTTTTCAACTGTTTTTAAAGTAATTACAATTACCTTTTCATTGATTTTTTAAAAACCAACAGATAAAAACTATACTACCCTACCTGCTTCAACAATCACCAAATAGTTCGAGTCAACAAGCTTGTGTTGTTGCTTCTCCATCTATGAAGCCATAAAAGTAACTGTAAAATTTAATAATGGTATAATTGCATCACAGAAGAATGGCTATATCTTCCATTAGGTTATTCCTTTGGAAGAAGTTACTCCTAACGTGTGATAAGCATAAATCTATTATAGAGAGTAAATATATTAATTCCAAATATAGGATTATTTGCAATTAGATATTTCCACATTCTATCAAAATCAAAGCAATATTCTAAAAAGTGGACCTAAGAGAGCAAACACCTCACTTCCTGCCTGATCTGTGAGTCACAATCTTCTGAAGTCCCATCTACATTGCCAAATAATCCAGAGTAGGAACCACATTAGCCCAGTGTGTCTACACAATGCACACAGATTAACATGATTGAACTCAGGGTAAATCCAGTTAGATTCCACAGTTGACAAAATGGGACAGGTTTGAATTACCAGATAGATCCAGACCTTTTCAGATGTTTCAACAGTGGGGACTGCCATTTCAGATTCCATGTGGGATTCAAAATCACATTCCCACAGCCATCCCACATTCCCTAGGCTCAGTCAGCCCAAAGAAGTAGGAATGCAGTTCCTTTCTGCCCTCCAGCATCCCTATTTTCCCACAAACTACAGAAAATATTTCCTTATTGTTGCTGCTGGGTCTTCCCTTTCTGTTTCTTCATTCTTCTTGAAGTGATAGAGTTTCAGAGAAGGGATGCAGTTGACTTCTCCCAGGCTCCTTTGTTTCCTGGAAACAGGTAGAAACAGGAAGGAAAAATATTTATATGTGGAAAGGGTGTGTTTTAGAATCAAAGAAATAGAGTATTCCATTTTTTCATGTCAGGAGCAACTTGAGAATCTGCAAGTTGCTTCTGGTGTGAGAGAATTGGCCGTCTGCAAGGACGTTGCCCAGGGGATGCCTGGATGTTTTGATGTTTTTACCATCCTTGTGGAAGGCTTCTCTCATGTCCCCACCTGGAGCTGGAGCTGATAAAGGGAGCTCATCCGCATTTTCCCCGGGTTGGATTCGAACCTGGCAGCCTTCAGGTCAGCAACCCAACCTTCAAGTTACAATGTTTTAACCCACTATGCCACAGAGAGCTCCATTACAAGAAGTATTATTTTACAAGAAGATTGATTATTGAAAATGTATGGCCTGGATGAAATAGACAAACTGACAATTCTGATTAAAGGGGTGGGGAAAACAAAGCAAGATTGGCAGCAGCTAATCCTGGGGAGGTCAGCAGCATTTGGGTTTGAATAATAATAAATATTATATATAAGTACAAGTATATTTATGCTATGTAAAAAAATCTGAGGAAGTTGGATATGGGATCAATTATTGCCATCAGATGAGTCATTGGAAGCCATGCCTCTTCTGCCCCCTCTCCCTTTGTATTTTCTTGGTTTGTTTTTTTATTATGTGGTTTAGTTTAGTTTTTGTGTGTTTTTATCATATAAGGGTTTTTGTATGTATTTATCCCTTTATATTATCAATTTATTTCTGTTTAATAAAGATACATTTTTAAGAAAAGATAATTTCCCAAGATAGCAGGACTGAAGACTGAATAGAGTTAATGTTGTTGCAACAATTATTTAGCACAAGAAATTGGATAAGTTTTTCACTTTTCATGGATCTCCCTAGGAGGCTTTAGAAAATACTTAAATACCATTTACAGCCACTACTGAGAACTTCTTGGACAGAGAAACAAATAAACAAAGAGAAAGGCACTATTTTCTATAGAGTGAAACGATAATGGCGCAGGTAGGAAGAGTAGCTAAGCTGGGTGGAATAATGAGCTTTCCAGAAGGTCAAATTAAATGCAACTGAAAATGAAACAATGCATTACAAAAGAACAGATGACAATGAAAGATGATAATATGGTAAGAATTCAAGACAGTTTTCCCTTTTCTATGTAGATGGCATCTGAAAATTTATTCTTGGTGATTCACATTTGTGGATCTTATTATCAGTGCTCAAAAAGTTCCATGTATAAAAGGAAGAAGACACAGCCTGCAGTATGCATATTCATACGTATTTCTGCAGGACAACTCTAAAACTTGGCACAGTCATAAAAATAAATTAGAGTGTATTCTCTCAAAAAACTAGAGTTTGGCATCCATTATAGATAAGGCAGTTAATTATGGAATTTGAACTTTCCAAACAAAATCTAGTGTCATTCAAGAGATTTTCCTGATTAGCATTCTTTAAAGACATATTTGTTGGACTGTAATTCTGCTCCAGTTAATGCACAGGGAGGATTCATACATTTTAACGGGCAGAAATTTGGGGGATAACTCATTTTTGTAATGTTTTACTTTCTTGGCAGCTTATTCACTAGAGATGATCCTGTGTAGAAGTTTTTATTACAATGTGATTTTAAATTGGTGTTGCCAAGTTTTTGGTGGCAAGGGCCTTGTATCTTTTAAGAGTTCCATGAGAAGCAGATGTTTAAGAAATTGTATTTTCCATATGTTACCACTATTATGCAGAAAAAGAAAAAAAAAGGTTTAGCTCTTGCATTTTTGCCTCTCAAACAACAGATGAAAAAAAACCCCAACATTTTTAGCCAATTTTCTTTTGGGGGGATTTCTGAAATGTTCCCCCCACTTATCACCATAAAAAAACCCCAACTTTGCAGAATTGGCCTTTTTATACTTTTCAAAAATATGCTGTTATCCCTCCCACTATATATCCTAGTACAACAATAACAACAATCAAACTGAGGAAATCAAAGCAAATGAATGGAACCGAAGAAGCTGTGGTATGGATAATTTCAAGATCTGTTTTCATCTCAACTCACATGTCCTAAAATATTTGGTGAAATGGTCAAACACAATTTTAATTTCCAAGGTTAGGAAAAATATTTCCAAAAGCTATATTCCAATAAGGGGTTGAGGAAGGACAGTTTTGCCTATTGTGTATGAGTTAATATAAGGATATTGAAACAATTCACAATGTTCAAGTATGAAGATTGCACTTTTTAGCTAGCACAGGAATGATCATTTGGTTCAGTTTCCCTCTTATGGAGAATTCCAGCTGATATGACTTATCTGTCTTTTTTTATTATAAAGGTATTATACCAGTTAGGTCAGTTCCCAAAAACCTATATGTGCATAGATGCCTATTGCTTATTATTACAGGAATTAATGCTTACCATGAGAGGGGGTAAAACTTCAGGCTTTCCAGTGAAAGTTAATCTTTTAATGGCCCTTCTTTAAAAAAGAAAGAGAGACAAAAGTCTTCTCTTTAAAGAGGGGAAGGGAACAACTGCCGTTCATCATACTGAGACTTGGGGAGAAAATATTAGATGAGCCTGAGACAAGCAGAGAAATTATAGACAGTAAAGAGCAGACACCTGTAACCAGAACCAACATTTCAGCCAATATACCTAACACAATGGCTCTTCCAGTGGCAACAGAAAGGATTTGATGCTAACAAGTGCACAGGGAGAATGGTGTGGTTAAAGCAATCCATAACCTTAGATTGGTTTTCATTGTCATGGTTTTATGATCCAATCTGCCCCAACAAAAGGAAAGAAGTGATGGATGTCACCTTTTACAAAGTTCTTGATCACCAATACTTTTTTTTTTTAGTGGAAGCAGTTTTTATTATCAGGTTTTGACTTGAAGCCAGTATGTGAGACATTTGTGAATTGCAGATTTTCATTGCTACATATCTGGGTCTCTTACTATAATAAGTATATGATGATGAACAACAAGAAAACCTCTAATACATCACACTTCAAAATATCAGCTGAAACAAGTAAAAAAACAACTGGAGAATTACTCTAAGAAAAATGCAGGGAAAAAATCGACCTCTGTACATGGCATTCATTTACCTTGCGGAGGCATTCGACACAGTGAATCGCAATACTCTCTGGACCATCCTCTGAAAAATTGTATGTCCTGATAAATTAATGAGCATCCTACAGCTCCTCCATGATGACATGATGGCAATACTCTTGGATAGCAATGGCTCCCAAAGTGAACAATTTAAGGTGGAATCAAGGTGTCAAACAGGGATTTGTTATTGCCCCAACCTTATTTTCCATCTTCATAACTATGATACTCCACCTTGTTGACAGATGGCAAGCTATTTAACCTTAGCAGGCTGAAAGCCAAAACCAAGGTCACAACAACTTATGTTATAGAACTCCAGTATGTTGATGATAATGTAGTATATGCTCACTCAGAATAAGATGTACAAGCCACTTTAAACACCTTTGCAGAAGCATACAAAAAGCTTACCCTCTCACTGAACATCAAGAAAACTAAAGTGCTCTACCAGCAGGCACCAACCAGTCCCTCAACAATGCCAGAAATACAACTTAATGGTGTAATGTTAAAAAATGTTGACCATTTCCGCTACCTTGGCAATCACTTTTCCACACAAGTCAACATCGATACTGAAATAGAATACCATCTGAGCTCTGCAAGGGTAGCATTTTTTTTTAATGAAGCAGAGAGTGTTTGACGATTGAGACATTTGTCGGGATACCAAGATGCTTGTTTATAAAGCTATTGTCCTTCCAACTCTGTTATATGCCTGCAAAGCATGGACCATCTACAAATGTCACTCTCACCTTCCAGAATGATTCCATCAGTGTTGCCTCTGAAAAATCCTGCAAATTTCTTGGGAAGACAAATAAACAAATGTTAGCATTTTGGAAGAAGCAACGACCACCAGTATTGAAGTGATGATCCTCTACTATCAACTTTGCTGAACTGGCCACCTTATCTGAATGTCCAATTACTGTTTCCCAAAACAGTTACTCTACACTCAAATCAAGAATGAAAAATGGAATGTTGATCTAAAGAGATTTAATAATAGGCTTATAGCTAAAAACTAAGGAGCCTCCGGTGGCCTAGAGGATTAAAGCCTTGTAACTTGAAGGTTGGGTTGCTGACCTGAAGGCTGCCAGGTTTGAATCCCACCTGGGGAGAGCGCGGATGAGCTCCCTCTATCAGCTCCAGCTCCATGCGGAGACATGAGAGAAGCCTCCCACAAGGATGGTAAAAACATCAAAACATCTGGGCGTCCCCTGGACAACGTCCTTGCAGACGGCCAATTCTCTCACACCAGAAGCGACTCAGGTTGCTCCTGACATGAAAAAAAAAAGTTAAAAACTGTAACATAGATACAGAGAGCTGAGAATCCCTGGCCCTCGAGCATTCTAACTGGAGGTTAGCTGTTACTGGCAGTGCTGTGGAATTTAAAGAGGCATGAATAAAATGAGAAAGGGAGAAATATGTCAAGAGGAAGGCATGTCAAACCAACCCTTGTTGGGACTCCCTTCCATGTAGAAATTGATGTCTTCACTGTGAAAGAACATGCAGACCCAGAATAGTCACCTACAGCCATCTATGGACCCACCGCCAAGACTCTACACTTGGAAGGCAATCATACACAGCTTCAAGTGATAGCCTATGATTGTGATATATTCAGAAATGTCTGTGTTACCTGCACCAACTTCTATTTCCTGCCACAGAGACATAGGACATTAACACATGAAGCTTGCAATACAAGCTGTTGCCTCTGTGACCACAGATTGAATTCCTTACCATCATATGACATCATCATATATTGATTCCAAACCATTCTGCACTTCATCTGTAAACACTGCTTTTCAAAAAATAGAGAACTCATGTTTCAAGCTGCAGAAACTGCTTTGAATCAGTGTTCAAAGTGTTTTCAGCTGTGCAATACATGCAAAAGTGCTCCAGTTATACTTTTGGGGAATGTGATGTGTCACTGTGGGTATGTTGAGAGGGTCACTTTAACTGTTTCACTTTCCTATTGCTATAGTGCTAGTCTGTTTACTTCTGATCATCAGAAGGTTATGATATACATAACCATATATGTATTTACTGCATTTTACAATATTTTACATTTGACGTACTTCTGGAAGAAAAATGAGAAAGTGGGAGAAGTAGAAACAAGATTAGTTGTTCCAAATTTTTGACTGAATAGTTTTTATTGCTTGATGCTGAAAATAACTTTTCCTAATAGCCATACCTTCCCTTTTTTCTAAGCTGTGAATGAGCACAGTCTGTTTCTAATCCCACAGAACTTTTGCCAGCCACTGAGAAGCTATTTTTGCTGCTGTCAGGCCCACTTTCCATTCTCACCACCTTTTATTTCTCTCCAATTTCCTCTCTGTGGCATGTACAAGTGCAGAAATGAAGTAGGGGAGGATTTTTTGGCTTGGTTTTAGTAGTATGTTTTGCCAGAAATACAGTCAAAACACTTTTCTGTTTTGGTCTCCAGCTGTTCAACTCCACTTGTGAAAGAACCCATCTTGAATTCAGTTGGAATTATTATTTGTCAATGAACAATTATGAGCTTGACACTTCTGTACCAGTTATGGAGAAATTATGTGTTTGGTGCTCTTCTGCTAGTAGTGGAGAAATTATTTATTGGAAGCTCCTCTATTATTTGTTATGGGCAAATTATGAGTTCAACACTTCTCTCCTGGAAAGGGACATGGTGGCTGATTGGAGTGACAGCCAAGTGTGCATTATGCTAAGTTGTAACATCCAATTTTAGCATATTCTGGTTCTATTACTTTCAGTGGGAGTTGCAACTAACCTTTGCTGGATTGTACCTAGAGGAATTTAACTTGTGATTAATGTACTCTGCCACATCTCTTTGCAGACCGTGGTTGCTTTATGATTGCTTTGGGAGACTTCTCACTGTTTGACCCCATTTTTAGTAACAGTGGATAATATTTCACATTTGGCAGTACCATCCTATTTATTCTGCATCATATCCTTCTATGTCTATATGACATTATTTTAAATGAAAAAAGGGGGACGGGGTGCGGGCGGAGAAGAACAAGAACAAGCGCCTGCCTAGTCCCAAAGCACTTAATGTTTTATCAGGAAATGAAGAAATACACTACTTTTTCAAATAAGTAAGTACACCAATGACTCCAAGATTTGTAGTTATCCAAGAATTGTAAAAAGATAGATTATGAATTCTAAAACCTTTTAGGCCTCTAAACCAGGGTACAGGAAGAACTGTTTACTGCCATGATTGTCTATTCGTAGAGATGGAATAGATAAGAAATATAATTTGATTCCTTTTTGGAAACATATTGTTAAAATTTGGGAGCCCCGGTGGCGAAGTGAGTTAAAGCACTGAACTGCTGAACTTGCAGACCGAAAGGTCCCAGGTTCAAACCCCGGGAGCGGTGCGAGCGGCCGCTGTTAGCTCCAGCTTCTTCCAACCTAGCAGTTTGAAAACATGCCAATGTGAGTAGATCAATAGGTACCGCTCCAGTGGGAAGGTAACGGCGCTCCATGCAAGTCATGCTGGCCACATGACCTTGGAGATGTCTACGGACAACGCTGGTTCTTCGACTTAGAAATGGAGATGAGCACCAACCCCCAGAGTCAGACATCACTGGACTTAACGTCAGGGGAAACCTTTACCTTTTATTGTCAAAATTAGCAACCATAATACAGAACATAAACTTCAATAGTAGGTCTTTTCTAGATACCAATTATCTGAAGTCTGGGACTATAAAATATTCCACACTAGAAGGTTTACCTGATCTCCATTTTGTGCAAAACAGAAACAATCAAAACAGAAAAGCAAAGCAAAACAAAACTTTACATGCAGGAAGCATCCAAAAGCTATCCTTCTCCATGTTGCCATTTATTGGTAAGATCCATGTATATATTTCCCAAACTCTGCTCCATGTTTGGGAAAAGTGACAATAATACTGTCTTCAGTCTTCAGAGGCTTTATACAGCACCTTTCATATTCCGGTATCCCAAGCATCTGCTCATACTAGCTACTGTGCTTAGCCAAGCCCACAACTGTTTAAAAAGACATTGCATTCAGTAAACTCCACAAGCGTCCATGACCTCTGCTGTGCCCTCTGAATACACATTTTTCAAAATAGATCATAAAGCAAAGATATATAAAAGGTAGAAATAAAAGTTGACCCAACATCAACCAGAAATTTGTTTTAAGACATAAAGGAGACAAACATTTCAAGCATTGCCTCTTCTCTTTATAAATCTTCATGGCCAGAAATAGGTAGACATTTATGCTATACTTCTGATGTTTCTGAGCTTCCAAAATTTATCCTCTTCAAACATATAGCTTTGTACAGGTAATAAATATCCAGACAGACTTGCAGCCCAGAGTGCTACATTTTAAAACTGTCATGTTCAAGTGACCCTCTCCCTTTTTACTAGATATGTTGTGGTTAATTTGACCTTCCAAACATTCTGACTGCATAGTATGCCTGAAAACAAAATACGAAAAGGCAACTCTTGACTGTAAAACATTTATCACCTGGCCATTCACAGCAGAGCTATTTATTCTTTAAAAAGTGTACTGAAGAAGAAAAGGTTATGTGCCAGGGTAGGGAATGTAATGTCCAGTGAAACCTGAAGTGTAATACGTTCCCTCAGCATGTAGTGGAGTCTTCTTCCAAGAAAGTTTATAGAAAGTGGCTGAATAGTCACTTGTTGGGAGTGGTTTGATTGGATTTTCCTGCATGGCAGGAGGATGGATTGGATGGCTCTTATGGTATTGTTCAACTCAATGAATCTATTATTCTATTATCCTAACTGGTCTGGAGATCAGGAGCTAGATTATGAACAATGCATTTTCTGTCCTCTTTTCTTTCACTTTCTCAAATTAATTTTGCATTTATTTATATTTATTGATTCATTCATTCATACTTAAGGAAAATTTGGGGATCCCAAATTAACCAATAATGAGCCTTATGAAGCTTGATAAACTTAAAGACAGAAGGTTCTAGTTTCTTGGATAGCTGTGGTGCTTTCTGAGGAATTCACTCCCCTTTATTCAAAGGCTACCACCTTACATTTAATCCCCTTCTCCTCAGAACGGATCACTTCAATTCATTGCCTTGGCCATGTTCAAACATCTGCACACATCATCCTGTTTATGCATCCACCAGAACGTTTACAAAAATCCTATTCTCAAAATCACGACAATAAGGATTCCTCATCTAAGAAAATCCTATGAAATTAATGGGGCTGCTATAAGTTGACTGGCAACTTGGACAGGTGTGTGTGTATGCTTTGAAGTTGAGTGTTGACATTTGGTGACCCCAGAACTTTCATGTTGTTTTCTTAGACAAGAAATACTGTTGCCACTTTCTTCTTCTGAAATTCAGCTTACAGGACCTGTTATTATTTGATGGATACCAATCTACGTACTAACCAGGGCTGATCCTGTTTACCTTCCAATATCAGATGGAATAGGATGCCTTTGGGGGCCCCTGGTGGCATAGTGTGTTAAAGCGCTGAGCTGCTGAACTTGCGGACCATAAGGTCCCAGGTTCAAATCCTGGGAGCAGAATGAGCGCCCGCTGTTAGCCCCAGCTCCTGCCAACCTAGCAGTTCGAAAGCATGCAAATGTGAGTAGATCAATAGGTACAGCTCCGGTAACGGTGCTCCATGCAGTCATGCCAGCCACATGATCTTGGAGGTGTCTATGGACAACACCGGCTCTTCGGCTTGGAAATGGAGATGAGCACCAACCCCCAGAGTCGGTCACAACTGGACTTAACGTCAGGGGAAACCTTTACCTTTACTAGGATGCCTTTAGGATATTTAAGCTTCACACACAGATATGATCTACTGCAATATCTTTGATCATAGACTGTACTTATACATTCCTTGGGTAGAAACAAACATTTGGTGCAATTTACCAAAGGTAATGAAGACAATTTTCTTATTTGCACGTCTTGGTTATATTTTCTATCTGATGCTTCACCATTTTCCAGCTTTTTAATATTTGGTTACAAATTATTCAGTGATATTCTCCTTTTCATTCCCCATTCCTCACACTCATTCTTAATTATTATCTCAGTCTTCAATATTTTTCCCTCTCAACATACAAAGTAACTTTCTTTGTCTGGCCCCTTCAACCTTCAAGTTCCTATTTGACTTTTACATGTTTACTCATTTGAAATAATTCCAAACCATATCTCCTCCTTGCTCTTCCCCTCTTTCCATTTCTCAGCAATCCTCATTCATATTCAAATGCATACTCCCTGTCAGTCTTGTAACACAAACAGTCTTGCCAATGACACTTGTCAATCACTTCTCCTAAATTACTGACTGCTTAAATATACAGTTCTAAGTTGCAAATCCATTTTATAATCACAGCTCATACTATATCATAGCCACTGCATATGCTGCATCTTCTATCATAGCTACATTCTCAATCTTAGTTGAAAATAACTTTTGGAAGAGTTCAAAAAGCAGCATCAAGAAACAAATTATTCAGAATCCAATTGTAAGAGAGGTAAGATAGAGATGAGCTTCCTCCTGCAACTTGGGTCCCAACAGATGTTTGCCCATAAGAGCAACAAAGCTAAAATTGGAAACATGAACTCTCATAGAGTAGCAAATTTTAAGCATTATTCTTTGAATTTCCACATCAAGTAAGGGTTTTGACTTGTGCTTTCCCAAGAGGAAGTTGACAGGTTATGAAGACAAAAAGCTATAATTATATGAGGTAGCTTCAAACATGTGGATTCCAAATACTCAATCCTAAATCAAAATATGATTTGTTTGTTTTCAATACTAAGTCCGATAATAATAATAATAATAATAATAATAATAATAATAGTAATAATAATTGTAAAAAGTATTGGAAAATGAGCACGCAAAAATACTGTGGGACTTTCGAATCCAGACTGACAAAGTTCTGGAACACAACACACCAGACATCACAGTTGTGGAAAAGAAAAAGGTTTGGATCATTGACGTCGCCATCCCAGGTGACAGTCGCATTGACGAAAAACAACAGGAAAAACTCAGCCGCTATCAAGACTTCAAGATTGAACTTCAAAGACTCTGGCAGAAACCAGTGCAGGTGGTCCCAGTGGTGATGGGCACATTGGGTGCCGTGCCAAAAGATCTCAGCCGGCATTTGGAAACAATAGACATTGACAAAATTACGATCTGCCAGCTGCAAAAGGCCACCCTGCTGGGATCTGCGCGCATCATCTGAAAATACATCACACAGTCCTAGACACTTGGGAAGTGTTCGACTTGTGATTTTATGATATGAAATCCAGCATATCTATCTTGTTTGCTGTGTCATAATAAAAGTAATAATAATAATAATAATAATAATAATAATAATAATAATAATAATAATAATAATTTTATTTTTATACCCCGCCCCATCTCCCTGGAGGGACTCGGAGCGGCTTACATGGGGCCAAGCCCAGTCCACAATAAAAACAAAGCAATAAAAACAAATACTAACAAAAAAACCAGTCTTAAAATCACATTCAAGAACAAAAGGTAAAATCATGGATAAAATCTAGAGAAAACCTGGGCCAAAGTGCTAGTTTGTCAAAATCATCAGGAGGGGAGAATTATCCAAATTGTCAATGCCTTCAGGGTGCTGGAAGAGACGTAAATATGGGACTATTTTTGGAGATGCAAGAGGTCAGACATACTGGATCAATTATCGAAGGCCTGCTGGAAGAGCCATGTTTTCAGGCTCTTTCTAAAGGAGACGAGAATAGGGGCCTGCCTGATCTCCCTGGGGAGCAGGTTCCAAAGCCGGGGGGCCACGACGGAGAAGGCCTTCTCCCTCATCCCCACCAACCGTGACTGCGAGGGTGGTGGGAGCGAGAGGAGGGCCTCCCCTGACGAACGAAGAGATCGTGCAGGTTCATAGGGGGAGATACGGTCGTGAAGGTAGGTGGGTCCCAAACCGTTTATGGCTTTGTAGGTAATGACCTGCACCTTGAATTGGGCTCAGAAAATAAACAGCAGCCAATGGAGCTCCTTGAACAGGGGAGTAGAATGCGCCCTGTAATTTGCTCCAGTTAGAAACCTGGCTGCCGCACGTTGTACTAATTGCAGTTTCCGGGCCATCTTCAAAGACAGCCCCACGTAGAGTGCATTGCAATAATGCAGTCTAGAGGTAACTAAGGCATGGACCACCCTGGTCAGATCAGTCTTCTCGAGGTACAGTCACAGCTAGAGCACAAGTTTTAATTGTGCAAAGGCCCTCCCAGCCACAGCTGACACCTGAGCCTCAAGTGTCAGCGCCGAGTCCAGGAGGACCCCCAAGCTGCGGGAATTCCACTCATTGTTACCAATGCTAATGGAATCCCCAGTATGTATGTATATTTGTTATAGGTTTTCAGATTACACCACTATTAACTGTTAGTATGGGGTGACAAAGACAAAGGGAATAAGCATTCTGTTCTGTGATTAGATAGCAATGCTGTCATAGATGCATTAGTTCCAGATGTCTCTATAACGGCATTGTTAGCATGAAAGCTAGCATGAGAATACGCCATCCACCATCTTAAGCAGGGCTTTAAGGGAGGAGACAGGAAAGCTCCTTACTCTTGTCCTTGCTGTTATTTCTGCAATCCAAGAGCTTTGGAAGATTGTAGGGAAGCCGAGGGAACAGAAGTCTATCATCAGTAAACTTCTATCCTGATTAAAATAGGCAAGTTACACAGATATCTGTCATTCTAAGTCATCATTGCAGAACTATATTACTGAAGTTTCCCACTGATAGCAGGAAAAGGAAATTTATGTTAGTGGCCTATAACCTTTCAATCCTGCCCCCTCCTCCAATCCCAAGAGAGCTTCCGTTCCCTTCCTGATACTTGCCTCACTCATTTTAGAAACATTTTGAGAGTGAGTTCCTTGGACATGTTTTTTATTGAAGCACCCTTCAAGTGAAAGTGAGGAAAGCGTGGCAAAAAAGGCAAATGTCAGTGAAGAAAAAGAAGATTAAGTGAAGTCTGATCTTGAAGGAAAATAATGTTGTAGCACAGCCTGAGGCTGATGGTTTCACTGATGGTTTAGAGAGAATTGTGGGATTTCTTGTGAGATTTCCTGGGGCACAAAGTGATGGAAATTCAAGTCAAATAAATAATGGATCTCTCTGGGAAAATCCTGATTCAGAAAGTGCAAGTATCCAAGGTCACAAAAAGAAGCCAGACACTGAAACATTAATATGGAGTTGGGCAAAGAGCCAAGTGATATGGAAGGATCCCAGGGAAAAACACTTGAAGCTTTGAAGATCAACAGTAGTCTTCATTTACAGATTAGAGCAGAAAATAGGCAGTGCCAGATCGAGAGCTCAAGTGGGAAAGCTGAGCAGAGAATTTGTTGGCAAAGAAATGACTTCATGACTGCCTATTGTTGTTTACCTGAGAGTCAGTTCAGGCAATGTAGCATTCAAGTGAGGAAATTAGGCCTGTGTTTCTCTGGTCTTTGTTTCAAGTCAAGCCTTGCTATTGGATTCAAGTATCCTGGAAGTTTGCTAAGTTCTCATTTTGTATTCTTGCTCAAGTTTTTGCTAAGTATATCTTGGCTTGTAGTTTTATGCTGTACTTATAACTTTCTGGCTACTCCTGGAATATATTACTTGGAATTTGCAAGAGACATTTGGAATTACTGTCTGGTTATCACCTGGTTCTACCCCATTTTTAGATTATACATAGTCTTTCCTTATTCCTGCTTTTTCATAAATTATATGAGTTTTTGCAATAAACTGTTTGCTTATACTCTGGACTCTTGTGTGGTGCTGTGGTCATAAGGATTCCAGGCCTGGGGTGCAACAAATATATACTTTACACCTGATAAATCCAATTTGTTTCTTTACATTCTCTTTTATTATTTATTACTATTTTTATACATTGTTTGTTTTTAAAGCACGTTTTACTTATTTAAAAACACATAACAAAAATGGTGTGGTTTTTGGGGGCTGGAACAGATTAATAGCATTTCAATTCATTTCAATGGGGAGATCTGATTTGACATAAGAGCAATTCAAACCAATTAAACTTGTAAGTCAAGGTACCATTGTATTGGTTAAAAGTATCATACCAGTTTTGTTTTGTAGAGAAACAAATAGTTATTGTGGCAATTGAACAGTCTGAAAGGGAAGAAACATGGAAATAGACAAACCTGTTCATCCTACAAATAGATAGAGATGGAAGGGAGGGAGGAACTGTAGGAACCTGGTAAAGGTTGCTGGAAAAAGAAGCTAGTAATGGCAAATGTCTATCCAGTTTCACATCTTTATGGGCAGCTACACACAGTTACACACACCATTTGGTGACCTTCTTGTTCATATTCTAAAACCATTCTAAAATAATCTTTTGCCTCCTGCTTTTCTTGGCAACCCACCCACTTCCTAGGTATTACTAGAGCCCATGCTTTATTTTATTATGGCTAGCTTATTTTCAGTTACAAGACTTATTCTGTGTAGTCTTCAGTTTATTCTTATTTCCATTCAATCCTCTTTAACCTTTAAACCAGTTTCAAGTCATGCTGCTTCTTTATTAAATATGGTGGTGGGGTACTAGGGGACTTTTGCTTAGCTTAGCAGGACTGACCTTTAACTGAATGGTCTTCACATCACTTTTTTCCCCCAAGTACTGTGTTACCCAAGTTATTTGACACATTAAAATGGAGAAATAAGAACCTATACAGCCTGGTTTCTTGATATCTTGCTGGGATTCCACCCCCACTGTACAGCATTCTTTTAATTCTGTTCTGTTTGTTGGATTTAAATGAACACATGTGGATTAGAATGCAACCTACAGGGTAAAAAAAATGTTTACTAGTTACAAAAAGTACAGTATGTAAGCTAGGGATTCCAGCCAGTTTTGATGAGGTATTGCTCTGCGGCTACTTCTGAATAAGCTTTGAAGAAAAGCAACAACAAAGGATATTATTTACAAAGCTTTAAAACACAAAGAAAGACTTCTGTAATTTAGAAGACTTTTAGAATATGAAAATAAGAAAGTATTCTCTTTGATCTATAGCTCAGTTGACTTAAGAAGGGTGAAATTAACTTTATGTTCAGACAGATATGATTGAGAATCATAGAATCATTGAATAATAGAGTTAGAAGAGACCACATGGGCCATCGTCTAACCCCCTGACAATCAAAGTATCCCTGACCGATGGCCATCCAGTCTCTTTTTAAAAGTTTTCAAGGAACGAGCTTTCACAACACTCAGAGGCAGAGATTTCCATTGTTAAACAGCTCATACGGTCAGGAAGTTCTTCCTAATATTTAGGTGGAATCTCCTTTCCTGTAATTTGAACCTTTTACTCCTAGTCCTAGGGCAGTAGAAAACTAG
Organism: Anolis carolinensis; assembly: GCF_035594765.1. Lineage (NCBI taxonomy): Eukaryota > Metazoa > Chordata > Lepidosauria > Squamata > Anolidae > Anolis > Anolis carolinensis. The sequence continues at coordinate 110,398,932 of NC_085844.1, forward strand.
TCCTCTCCCTCTTACTTATGACACCTTTTCACATATTTATACATGGCTATCATGTCTCCTTTCAACCTTCTCTTCTGCAGGCTAAACATTCCCATTTCTTTAAGACGCTCCTCATAGGGCATGGTTTCCAGATTTGATCATTTTAGTCACCCTCATCTGGACACCTTCTCGCTTGTCAATATCTCTTTAAAACTGTAGTACCCAAAATTGGACACAATATTCCAGGTGAGGTCTAACCAAAGCAGAATGCAAAGGCACCGTGACTTCCCTCAATCTAGACATTATACTCTTTTTGCTGTAGCCCAAAATCCTATTGGCTTTTTTTAGCTGCTGCTTCACACTGTTGGCTTATGTTCAGCTTGTTGTCCATGAAGACTCCAAGATACTTCTCAAATGGACTCTTGTTGAGTTAGGCCTCAGCCATTTTGTATCTTTGCATTTCATTTTTTCTGCCTAGGTGTAGTATCTTACATTTGTCCTTGTTGAAATTCATTTTGTTAGTTTTTGCCCAGCTCTCTAATCTGTTCCAAACTTGATATTGTTCCATGGATAAGTCAAGATGGGTCAATTTTGAGTAATATTTCTCAACTTATACACATGAATGTACAGTACATTATTTGGACCTTATCACATTGGGATATAATCTGTTTTTATCAGTATGCATCCCAAACTTTATAAAAGACTGGATGCATACTGTATTCAGACAGAATGTATACTGTATCCCATCACATCTAATTGTTGCAATTTTTACTATTTGAAAATACAGTAGAGTCTCGCTTTTTTTTTCGTGTCAGGAGCAACCGGAATTGCTTCTGGAGTGAGAGAATTGGACGTTTGCAAGGACGTTGCCCAGGGGACGCCCACATGTTTTGATGTTTTACCATCCTTGTGGGAGGCTTCTCTCATGTCCCCGCATGGAGCTGGAGCTGATAGAGGGAGCTCATCTGCGCTCTCCCAGGGTGGGATTCGAAAGTGGCAGCCTTCAGGTCAGCAACCCAACCTTCAAGTCACAAGGCTTTTATCCCCTAGGCCACCAGAGGCTCCATGAGTCTCACTTATCCAACATAAATGGGCCGGCAGAACGTTGGATAAGCGAATATGTTGGATAATAAGGAGAGATTAAGGAGAAGCCTATTAAACATCAAATTAGGTTATGATTTTACAAATTAAGCACCAAAACATCATGTTATACAACAACTTTGACAGAAAAAGTAGTTCAATGACAATAGGTAGTAATGCTACGTAGTATTTACTTTATTTACGAATTTAGCACCAAAATATCACAATGTATTGAAAACATTGACTACAAAAATGCGTTGGATAATCCAGAATGTTGGATAAGCGAATGTTGGATAAGTGAGACTCTACAGTACTGCACTTTGAGTTATTACACCATAGAAGGCTGGCTTTTCCTAATCTGTGCTTTTTAAAATTTAATTCTATTTTTTTTCTAATTTTGTATAGTGACATAGCCTGAAAGTCTTGAACTACCATTCTCACAAGATTTTAGCTGATGGAGTGCATGCTGATTTTCCAATCACACATAAAAACAGCACTTCAGCAATGCATAAAAACATAATAAATAAAAAAAACACAATTAGAATACCATGTGCAATTACTTCATTTCTGAGATGTTTTGCAGATGGATTTCAATAGATTACTGACAAAATGGAGCAAACATCACATGATAGGGCCCATTCAGAAACCTGTTCAGATAATCTCAGAAATGGAGTATATTCCAATGTGATAAGGTCTTGTGTCCCATACAACTCAATGGGTTTTATTACATTTGCAGCTAATTTGAGAAATGCTCTACTGGTGCCTTTTTCAGAAGAGACGGTTATTTTACCATTTTACGAACTGACAAAACCACGCCAATTGTCATAAAATGCAAGGTTTGTTACTTAGGGCAGCCAGCAAAATTAGGGATCGGTTTACAAATGCAAGTACTGTTTTACAATCAGCCAATGTGGAATCAATCTGAAATGAATGTCACGTGCAGAGTGTATATGCACAATAGATAGGGTGATAAAGATGTTTTAAAGTGTAATTCTGATCTTTCCATGATTACCGACAAAGGAACAGAAAGAATATAAATGAGCAATTTTCTGTTGTTGTTCCCTTTTTCTTTATGACATGAAGATCTTAGGCACATTTGGTATTCTTCTAAAAACAAAACTCTTAAAGGATGTATGTCATTCCAGTTATTGTGTTAATCCATATATATTTTTAAAAAAGCAGCCTTCTTTTTTCTCAGCATGTCTGTTTTCATGAAAAACTATTTTAGTTTTTTGCAATTGTTGTAGATCTGCTGTTGCAACCTGCTGTTTGTAATTTGTGAAATACACTCTGCACTTGTTCAGAAATTCTATTTCTGCCACCACGAACCAGATCTTCATGATTATTTTTGACTGGGCCTGAACCCATAGACCTCACCATACTAAATGGCCTCCTAAATGGAACAGAAACAATTTGAATTTGGTCATAAACAACACATTGCTTCTGGAAGCAGAAGTAGAAATAATAGGTTAGCCAACAAGTTTTTCATCATGTTTTCAAGTAAATTAAAACCAGCAGGTAATTCAATTAACATGAATATAATCTGTTTAAAACAAATTTGATTACATGGTGGTTCAAGTTATAGGATTCCAGAATTGCATAAGAACTTAATATGTACTCACAGTTTGGCCTTCTAGAATGCTTTGAATGCTTGGGTTTTTAGAGCCTGACTTTGAATCCCAGTATATTAAGACATGTATATGGTGCTGAATTAGAGTTGACTTTCTCTCCTCCCACACTTCTCTCTCTTTTTCTCCCCCACAAACTTCCCATTTTTAACAACTACTCACAGGTTAGTAAAAATGGTTTTCTTCTGGCAATAGCTGTAGTATCTGGACTTGACCAATACTGATTGTTCAGTTTGGTCCACTTCTAGTAAGAATTAAATATATTTCATATATTTGTTCCTATATGGGGTGAAGGAATTCTAAAGTTTTGTTTTGTTTTTGTTTTTGTTTTAAATAGAGAAGTTGGGAGAAGAGAAGCTGGCATATACATTCATATTTAGTATTGAAATTCCACAAGGGTTTCCTATCAGACCAAGATCGTCATTAGATTTCACTTAGAGTGAAATATATTAATACGGTAGAGTCTCACTTATTCAACATAAACGGGCCGGCAGAACGTTGGATAAGTGAAAATGTTGGATAATAAGGAGGGATTAAGGAAAAGCCTATTAAACATCAAATTACATTACGATTTTACAAATTAAGCACCAAAACATCATGTTTTAACACAAATTGACAGAAAAAGCAGTTCAATACACAGTAACGTTATGTAGTAATTATTGTATTTACAAATTTAGCACCAAAACATTGCAATGTATTGAAAACATTCACTACAAAAACACTGGCTACTAACAAATTGACTACAAATAAAGAATTGCATAAAATGAACTCACAATAACAACCTTGTCAGAACTTAAATCTGTAAAAAGTTCCATCTTTGCTGCATAGAGAAACAGCTATGGATCTGGGCGGGAGGCAGACTCCATTAGATAATCCAGAATGTTGGATAAGTGAAGATTGGATAAGTGAGACTCTACTGTATTATATTCAAGAGGACTAATAACTATGTCTTTATCTAAAATATGTGTCTAACTTATTATGCTAGGATGATACCTGAAATGAGAACAAAATAATTTGTGTCTGGTTAAAAAAAAGCTCTTGGAAGTTGGTCCTGACAGGTTTGACCTGGCCTTGACAGAAGAAAGTTGTACTGAAATATAGCACTGGACAGAAGTTTGCAAATTTACTCATATATCAACGGGGGTGGTTGGGGGTGGGTGGGTTCAAAAACCTTTACAAAAACCCAATTTCCTAAAGGAAGCCTCTGAAGTAGGAGGAAGTCCTTTGAAAGCCTCAGAATAGCAATAAAATACTTAGAACAAAACTGGGGTTGCGGGAGAAGATGACCCTAAATATCAAAAGGATTTTGACCTACATTAAAATGTGTTAAACCATCCTGTTATAGTACTTTGGAGACTGCAGCCTCTTAGAAATGTGATTACTAGCATAAAAGCATGTGTCAACACAATATAGAGTTGCTCTATGATGGAGGCTTGGCATGTAGTTTAATTTTCCCAAGACACTCCTTGGTACATAAAGTAATAATGTGAAGAGTAAAAAGTGAACCAGAAGAAATTTGGTCAAAGTTTTTGGAAAATCTGTTTCAAGCCAGTACTTATGCTTGTTCACCGGGATCATGAAGATATTCATGATTTCTATTCCTACAGAGTATAACTATGTATATATTTCAGTAAGCATATATACCTGTCTTTCATTTACAAAACATGTGGACAAAGGAGTGAGTGGCCATCAGTAATATCAGTGGTGGATCCAATCCCCATGGTCCCCTTCCTCACCCCTTCATGCTATGAACATACTGAATTTTGTCTAAAGACAGACAAAATATAATACAGTTAGTCCAATCATTCTGTCATGTGTACATGTTCTTTGACTTCTCAGTTCATCAAAAATGATGAAAAGAAAAGAGGATGCTTTTTTTTCCATTGGTTGAAAGTCTTCATGAAAAGCAGCCCTTGGACAGGTGATGCCCTTGGATTTTGTTTCACTCATCACTATCATGGCATCATCTGCACATCTAAGAACAGGTTACAATGTACATATGGATGAGCCTTCTAGTTTGGCATGTTTCTTGTTTTACAGGTTGTGTCAAACTGTCCTGAAAATGTCAGTGTGGTGGCAATTATCAGCGCATATATTTGACAGCAAATTCCAATGAGCTTTGTTTCTAATGAAAAGCTTGAATCTATTCATGTTTTCTTAGATGAAAATCCAACTGAAATGCCTAAGATCTTGATAAAAATGAATAGGTTGTAGATTGCTATGTGTGTGAAGTCTCTGTATTCCCCATTCTCATTTAAAATTGGATTTCATGAAAATAAAATCAGACAAAATACTCTGGTCCAAAACTCCAGGAATTAATACAGCACAATCCTTTATACACCAAAATAAGTTCCAGTAGTTTATATAGGGCTTGTTAATGATTATGGCCACATGTCTAAACTTTTTTACTCATTTATAAGAACCAAGCTGGTATAATCAATGGAAAAAATAGTTCTTGGGCTATATTATTTCATGTATGTTTACGCAGCAGGGTTCACAATGAAATCAAACCATTTCTTAATATCCTTGCCACTAAATTGCAAATACATTTTATTGCTCCAAGCAAGCTCTTGCTTCTATGAGACAAAAGAAAAATATCAACAGTGTGGGGAGCTTCATACATGAAAACCCTTGATCTTAATTAATCCATGAACATTTCCCAATTGGGGCTGGTTCATTACTGAATGTTATTTAGATGTATGCATAATTATTTTCATCTTTGTGTTTGTTCCCCTTTCCTGCAACACATTGTGAATAGGTTTTCAAATGAAGCCAGTCCACAAAAGGAGGTGAAGAGAGGGAGGGGGGAGGGGAGAGAGAGAGAGAGAGAGAGAGGGAGAGAGATTGAGTGGAATAATGAAAGCTTTGGGGTTTAGTTTTAGATTAGATTCAGCTATCCATGGTGCTGAACATATTTTGAGGATAGGATCCAAAATACAGATAGCATTTTAACTTCAAGATTCAAACAAATAACCTAAAATAAGTGTCCTAGGACACTTCAAGCCTTCTTCAGGGACAGAGCCCCACACCAGCCATCACATGACATTATGTGACTTCTGATGGGGGTCCCACCACCAATCGGGGTGGAAGCATCCTTGGATGCTTCCCCCCACACATGGAGGCCTTCCTGTGTTGTACTGACTCCAATGGGGCCAGCATGGTTCTGTCCTGGTTGGGCAACACCTTCCCCCCCAAAAAATATTGCTGTGTCAGAGCAGCATGCAGGGTTACAGAGTTGCCCCTCATGCCTGCCATTTCACCGCACTTGCTGGCAAAACAGCATGGGAGGCTTCTCCATGTGATAAGGTGGCAACAGTAGTTTATCTATCCCATTGCAGAAGCAGTGGTATGGTCATCATGAAATTTAGAATAGAAGGTGGTTGTGCTTCATCACCTCCGGGCATGTGCAATATACTTTACAAAAGAGATACCTTTCATTAATCCTCAACTTGCCATGACCAAGGCAAACAACTCTATGAAAATATTAAGCTGAAGTCCAAAATATTGGCAAGGACAAAACCCCCTCTCTTCTGTCTTACGGTATGTCTAAATTTAGGAATCAGATTTGGATATAGGATTTTGTATGCAATTATCTTGAGAGTGTTGAAAGCAAAGATGGAAATATGCTTCTACTTTTATCTTTAAACTTTTAAAAAGAACTTTAGTGCCCCAATTTTTATGACAAAGAGATTGAATTTAAAACTTAAATAGATATATTTGACAATGGCTTGGTAACAAAGCTGCCCATCCATTAGCAAATTTGGAGCAACTTTTTTTTTGTGTAAAGTCTGGTGTAGAACTTTTGGCAAATTCTTTCTAAACTCTTTCTTTATAGCTTTCAAGAATTTATAGGTTATAGCCTGCATATTTATTTACTATGTTTATTATACTAGTGCAACCCCTCATAAATTATGATGCTCTGCTTGAGATATCTTAGTCTAGTTTTTCATCCCACATCCATATGTGTGTATGTGTGTGGTGTGTAGGCCCAAAGCATGCGAGCCTGCCAGGGCATTTCTAGGCCTGCACAGTTGTGGAGATCTCAGCAGTGGCGCAAGGTAGGTTTCCCTGAGCATAATCCCTCTTCTCTCCTCTATAACTATGCTGCTGAAAAGCAGGTTTGGAGCCAGTACCCGCTCTTGTCTGCTTTTGTCTTAAGTTTATTTTTATACCGGGAGAGGCCTCCCCATTCTATGCCTCCAAAGTAATGAAATAAATGGATGAAACAGGAGAAACAATTTTTGCACATATGACTATGGTGGAACAAGAATACACAGAATAATTCTCCTAATCTAAGCTGAAACCATGTTGATGAATTTTGAAGGCATAGGGGTCTGCAGCACAGGTGTGTGAATGGGCTTTTTGGGATGCATTGGTGACAGAGAAATAGCAGTGAGATCCATTTCCATTTAAAAGTAAAGGTGCTTACTAGATCCCAAGAACCTCAGGAACCTATTTCTTGATTGAAATGCTTTTCACTGCTATTGTAGTGTCTATGACTACTGTGCTGCTACCACTGCACTATTGCCTCAGATCTTACTCATACAATTTTATATATGTATTTAAAAGCAAGTAGGCACAAATTGAGATCAAAGCTTTTAATGATTTGAAGGCCCTACTCTTCTTCACATTTGGTCCTTTATATTGTGTCAGGAATCCTCCACCTTGTGTGACTGTGGAGCAGAACAAACAACTCCTCATATGTATGCTTGCCCACAATGCCCTGCCTCATGCATGGAGGAGGAGTTGTTTAAAGCTACGGACAATGCAATTGCTGTTGCCCACTTTTGGTCTAAAACTATTTAGCTGTTTGTGATTCCTTTATTTTATCGCAAAATAAGTTTATTTTAAACTTATTTATTATGCAATGCTTTTGACACACAAAAAACATTGTGTCAGGTAAGAGATAGGTCCACATTTTAAAGAAAATGGACCAGGTTGACTGAAATGAACCAAGCCTGAATTTGCACACAAATGGGAATATTCACATTATTTTCCTGAATTTCTTGATACAATTATAAAACATGAGAAAATATCTGTTATGGAACAAGGGAACAAAAAAGGACATAGAAGAAGTCAACATTTCAGGAGTTGCATCTGAAAATTGGTATGAATTTCTGTGTGGATTTCAGAAAAGTCATCAATAGGCATGGACATCATTTGAATAAAACTTGCATAGGGAAAAGTAGGAATCATTTGTAGAAGTCAACTTGGCACATTAGCTAATAATAATAATCATCATCATCATCATCATCATCATCATTATCCCAGGGGACAGTCGCATTGACGAAAAACAACAGGAAAAACTCAGCCGCTCTCAGGACCTCAAGATTGAACTTCAAAGACTCTGGCATAAACTAGTGCAGGTGGTCCCGGTGGTGATCGGCACATTGGGTGCCATGCCAAAAGATCTCAGCCGGCATTTGGAAATGATAGACATTGACAAAATTACGATCTGCCAACTGCAAAAGGCCACCCTGCTGGGATCTGCGCGCATCATTCGAAAATACATCACACAGTCCTAGACACTTGGGAAGTGTTCGACTTGTGATTTTGTAGTACGAAATCCAGCATATCTTTGTTTGCTATGTCATAAAATAAAATAATAAGAATAAGAAAATTTAATTTTGTATGCCACCTCCATCTCCCCAGCAGGGGACTCGGGGCAGCTCAGACGAAGAACAAGCCCAATATAATCACATAAAATCATAAAATAACAATTTAGACATCAGACAACACAATTTAAAAACAATTTAAACAAGTCATAGTTAAAATTGACATAATTAAAATGTTAAACAATCATCCAGGCATTATAGGATAACATCTGGGCAATAATCAAAACTGATTTAGGGAGTGTCTATTATAAATAGGACATATATCAAATAGATACAACAGGTAGGGAAGATAAATCTGAATGTGAATCAAACTAATATGCAAGATTGATTATGCAAGCTTCTCTCTGATTGCAAGGACATCCCAGGTAAGACGTTACCCAACTTTTCCTGAATCCATAGGCTAAATTGTATGTGGTTCCAATGAAAACTGCTTAGTGAAGTTATTTAAATATAGGCAAGTCTGTTTGCTACCTTGTATCTTACTCAAACCTATCCTGTTGTGATGAAAATTAACTTAATGGCAAAGCACTTTGTGCAACTGTGGATGAATGAGAAGAAAGTCCTATGACCATTAATGTTTATTATCAAGCTTTTCAGTGGTGTAATAGCTAAAGTGGTTTTTGCTTTAAACCTCTCCACAGCCAGCTGGAGAATCGGAAAATGGGTACGAAGCTTTAATTAACTGTAAAAGCTGGAGTGAATTGCATCGTACGATACCTGGGGATTTTAATGAAGAATGTACATATGTTCTTCCTCCTAATTGAAGATGAGCTACATTTTAAGGGATTATATCCCCTGAGGTTTCCAAGTAAGAGAGGAGAGAAGAATTTTAAAGACCTCAAAGTAAACTTTTGCTAATGGTCTGCCCTTTGCAAGGAACAGTTTTATTACCAAGTTATCTTTGAGCCAAATAACTCAAGAAATTAAAGGCATGGTGAAGATTTTTACACTAAGGACTTGTTGGTTTATAATTTCTTGCATATGCCCAAAGCATGGATTTCAGAAAGGTCATTCAACTTACCTCTACCCCCTTCAAGTCTGACAGAGGAAGAACTTTAAAGAATAAAACAAAAATATACAAATACAACTTTTCTGACACAGACAACTTTTCTGACACAACACTTTAGCTGTACAGAATAATCTCATCGAGGACTCAAGTCCCACTTTCACACCTTACTTTCTTTCATGCTTGTATAGACGGACATTTTTATTTTTATTTTATTTATTTTTTGCTTATTTCATTGTCTTTAAGTTTGTAGCTCTCTGGGAAAAAATAAGAGATTTTTTATTTAATAATTTTTATTAAAATGTTTGGCACAATAACATAAAATCTAGGGGAAAGGGGGAGGAAAAAGCAAGCAAGTAAGCAAGCAAGAGAAAGAGAGAAAGAGAGAAAGAGAAGAAAGAGAAGAAAGAGAAAGAGAAAGAGAAAGAGAAAGAAAGAAAGAAAGAAAGAAAGAAAGAAAGAAAGAAAGAAAGAAAGAAAGAGGAATACTGGGAAGGGAGGAGAGTTTTGGTTAGCTTTCAATCCTCTTCATCATGTTTTTAAGTCTATAAGTCTCCATGTTTCTTACTTCATTTGTCCTCTTCTTTTTTTAAACTCCAAAGAGTAGATTTTTTCTTCTGCATTCTCCTTTATAGTAATGCCTTCCTATTTTCTTGTTTCATATACCTTATCAACAAAGTCCAATCCATGATCTTTTTAGAGTTGCCTTGTCGATGTGCCAGCTGATGGGTCTATTTGTCCATATTCTTATTTTCTATGACTTTTATCAACCATTCAGTTAATGTAGGAATTTCATTTACTCTCCAATGAGGCACATGCACTGTTGTGGCTGCTGTTACCATGTAGTTGAAAAGAATGTCTTCATTTCTTTCTAAATTTATATCTATGATACCCAACAAGTGTCACATGATATAATATCCCACAAGTATCACATGATATGATATCCCACAAGTGTCACACTGTTCACTATTTTTTTTTCATGGAGGATGCATTATTGTGACTAACATTTATATCTGCATTATTTATTTATTTATATAATTCATTTATTCTCCACCTTTCTCTACCCCAAAGGGAACTCAATGCGGCTTACATAGACATAATTATTCCATGCCTCAAAACATATACAATTCATAAAATTAAAATTAAATTGGATTGAAATGAGACATATTAAATATTAAAAACATTACATTACATTACATACAAAATCACACCATCCATATTCATAGTCCAAGCCTTTCCAAAGTCATTCCATAAATTCCAAATCTGTCATTGCACTTTCCTAATCACTAAAAGCATAATCAAACAGCCAAGTTTTTAACTTTCTTCTAAAGGCTAGGAGGGAGGGAGCTGATCTTATGTCACTGGGGAGGGAGTTCCATCACCAAGGGATCACCACTGAGAAGGCCCTGTCTCTCATTCCCACCAGCTGTGCCTGTGAAGGAGACAGGACCAAGAGCAAGGACTCCCTGGATTATCTTAATCTCCAAGATGGTTCATAGGGAGAGATACGTTTGGACAGGTCAGCTCGTCCAGAAGCATTTAGGGCTTTATAGGCTAAAGCCAGCACTTTGAATTGTGCTCAGTAGCAGACTGGAAGCCAGTGGAGCTAATGTAGCAAGGGGGTGTAAGCTCCCTGTATGCCGCTCTGGTGAGCAATCTGGCTGCCACCCATTGGACCATTTGGATCTTCTGAACAGTTTTCAAAGGCAACCCCACGTAGAGCGCATTGCTATAATCTATTCAGGATATAACCAGAGCGTGGACCACCTGGACAAGTCTTACTTCCCAAGGTACGGGCACAACTGGTGCACAAGTTTAAATTGTGCAAAAGTTCCCTGGCCACCGCTGAAACCTGGGTTTCCAGACTCAACAATGAGTTCAGGATCACTCCCAAGCTGTGAACCTGCATCTTTAGGAGGAGTGAAACCTCATCCAACACAAGCTGTAACCCTATACCCTGTTTGGCCTTTCGACTAACCAGGAGGGCCTTTGTCTTATCTGGATTCAATTTCAATTTATTTGCCCTCATCCAGACCATCACAGCTGCCAAGCACTGATTCAGACCTGAACAGCCTCCTTTGTAGCAGATGGAAAGGAGTGATAGAGTTGGACATCATCTGCATACAGAAAACATCAAACTCCAAAACTCTGGATGATCTCTCCCAATGGCTTCATGTAGATGTTAAACAACATGGGGGACAATATTGAGCCCTGTGGGACCCCACAGGGCAATGACTGCGGGGCTGATCACGTGTCCCCAAGCAACACCTTCTGGGAGCGACCCTCCAGGAAGGACTGGAGCCACTGTAAAACAGTACCTCTGAGACCCATTCCTGTGAGGGATACCAGAAGGATACCATTGTCAACAGTATCAAAGGCTGATGAGAGATCCAGCAGAATCAACAGGTACACACTCCACCTTTCCAGTTCCCAGCATAGATCATCCACTAAGGTGACCAAGGCTATTTCAGTTCCATGTCCCAGCCTAAAGCCAGATTGCGCCAGATCTAGATAATTTTATAACAGCTTCTTTTAAGCTTGCTGGAATCTTGCCTTCCTGTAAGGAGGCATTAACCACCACCTTTACCCAATCTGCCAAACCTCCTCTAGCTTCCTTTATCAGCCACGATGGGTAGGAGTCTAGGATGCATGTGGTTGGCCTCGCCTCTCCGAGGATCTTGTCCATATCCTCGAGCTGCACCAATTTAAAAGAATCCATCAAAACTGGACAAGCAGGTGCTCATGTTATATCCTCAGTGACTGCAGTTAACATGGTGTCAAAGTTTTTTTTGGTTTTTTTTTGTGTGAGGAGCAACCGGAATTGCTTCTGGAGTGAGAGAATTGGCAGTCTGCAAGGACGTTGCCCAAAACAGATCAGAGTGACTTTGTCTGCAAAGAACTGAGCTGCCAAGTTGTCAAGTATCCTGTCTTGGGAGATGGGATTTAACAACAGTGACAACTCGAAACAGCTCCACCAGAGGGTTCTTTGTGGACACAATATTGGTTGTAAAGAAGGATTTCTTTGCAGCGTCTATTGCCAGGGCATATGCCTTTAGGTTTGGTCTGACTCACTACACTTTAAACACCACACACACTCTAGTTGCCTCTTCTTTCGCTTCATCGCTGCCAGCTTCTCTTTGAACCAAGGAGTTGGTTTAGCTATTTGAGAGGGGACATTTTGGAGCAATCATGTCTACTACCACGATCATCTCCCTGACCATAGCATCAACAGGATCACCTACCGAGGTGGAAATTCCCCAAGAGCCATCAGAAATCCATCTGGATCCACAAGCCTCCTTGGAAGGACCATTTTAATAGATCTTCCACCCCTGCAGAGGTTAGGGGGTGCAATAAGCCTAAACCTCATCAGGTGATGTTTGGTCCATGGAAATGGAGCAATGAATAGCTAGTTCCTCCACACCATACTATGCCATACTTAGGTGTGTGCTTTTATCAGGAATTGGGACTTATAACTATTAGAGGAACACCAGTAGCTGGTAAAACCCATGTTGCAGGCAGAATGTCACAGATTCTCCAACGTCAAGTTACAAAAAAAAGAAAGCTATGTCAGAATTGTTTTACTTTTTGTTAGTCATTCTGGTAAGTATGCAGAGGCTGAAGTGAAAAAACACTTGTCAGGAACTCTGATGCATGAAATGGCATGCTCAGTCTCCAGGGTTCACCTGTTCTTTTTGAAACAGCTCTTTATACATGTTGGAACCACTTGGGATCTTTGGAATGTGGTTAGTGCAAATACACTCCCATATCTCCATGATGATACAAGGATATTCTTCTGTGCCCATGAAACATATCACTTCATAGGCTAAAGTCAGTCTGACAGTGCCCCTCCATGCCCAATGCTGCACTGTGATATATGCAATGCCAACTGGAGACGTTCATGCCAGTGAGGTGGTGATATTTTTTGCTATCCATGTTGCTTCTGATAGTTTCAAAGTTTTAAACCAACAAACAAATAGAATCCATACTGTTGCATGCTATGTTGTGTAATGTAATACAATATGTGTTAGATAGAAATAGCACAGCATTTGTAATCATGAAAAGAATAGCCCTCTCTTCTTTGCCCAAGGACTAAGGACAAAGAAAGTACTATGACAGTCCCACAAATACATAAAAGAAACAGTATTGTGACTTTACATGTTCCATGTTATTCTCTTTTTTTATGGGTTTGGGCCTGAAGCAAAAAAAAAAAAAGATGTTCTCGGGTCTTTGGTGCCTCAAGCACTCATAACTCATGATAAATATGTAGCTTATCTCTTGATGCAATGCTAAGTGTTCTTGTTTACAACACTCTTTCATCATCTGGCTGGCTGCAATGATCCATGTTTCATGATTGGTCTTCACCCATCTATCCATGTATTAATATCACAATTTTATTTATAGCATGAACACACTGGGACTCTTGGAAGATACAGGTTAAGTTCTTGAATCATTTAGATTTTCTTAAAACCAATTGCAATTATCTGTCCTGATCTTCTCTGCCCTGTTCCTTTCTTCTTCATCCTATCAGTCCTCAAAACAGTAATGGTAAGAGGTATACTGTGTAAGATAAATATGATTAGATGACCTTGTATCATTATTTGCTATTATTCTGCTCTAAGCTAATTATGTAGAGTCCGTACTTCATATTCTTGAAACATCTGTGAATTCTTGACTTTGAATATTGCATTATGTTGACATTTCAGTTGCTAGGGGCAGAATAATAATAATAATAATAATAATAATAATAATAATAATAATAATAATAATAACAATACTTATTTTAGTCAGGAGTGAAAAAGACTCAGAATGCTAAGTAGTATCACACTTGCAATGTATACTTTCAACAAGTACAATAACAACATAATACTCAGTGTTGCTATATATTCCCCTGTCCCTTGACTCTGGCTTCAAAGGGACTCAACCCTCTTAGTTCTCTGGTTGCAACATTTCAATCAAACTATGGAGCTCAGCCAATCCATAACATACAAGGATTTTGTGATAGATAGGAAGTCTAACATCTTATAAACTAAGTCGAAAAATGAAATATTTCATTCAGATGCCTAGAAAGGATCCTAGAAATACTTGGTCAGGAAGAATAAAATTTTCACTATAACAGAACAAAAGATTTAAAGCATCTTTCAAATAGCAAACATGAGACAGAGGAAAGCTAAGGCAATCCAACCGAGAATATCCCCGTCAGAAGAGCAGACAACAGAAACATACTTGTGAATCAAAGGAAGGAAGGTGTTTGTTTTCAAATGGGTTTAGGACATTAATCCTCTCTATTTGAAAAGTGCCATAATAGGTAACTATATCTGGATAGAGTGAAGGAGAGGAAAGATATTTTACAATCAAATACTGAAATAATGACCACTCCTCGTAATATTTTAAATTAAAAATGCTTTATTGTATAAAATAAATAACATGAGAGGGTTTTTTTTAAGGCTTTAGATTATTTCTAGAAAGTGACTGAAATTTTCAATTAAATAAAATGCCAGGTGTGGCCCCAGGAACACATGCTCACTCAATAATGTTTATGTGGCCCTTAGCACCTCCAGTACCTCCATACTGATCATTTTCTGGCCAAAAAAGAGAGAACAAATTGCTGCCCTTGGAAACTTCCTTTTCAATAGGTTACAAGTCTTCTCTTTACTGTTTAAAATAAAAAAAAATGATTTTTAGGGTGGAGAACTGTGTCAGGCGTTCATAGACCACAAAGACTACCAAAAATAAAAAAAATGTCAATCCCAGAATTCCACAGCACTGATACATGGCAGTTAATGTTCATGTTGTGTCAGACTTCTATAATTCTGCAATGTGGATACAGCCTTGGACAATCTTTCACCTATAAGCACTCAATGTGAAAGGAAACTTCTTGCAAATATTCTGGTCATCTTACAGCACTGAGCTGATCTTCAGAGTGGGTAGCAATATTTTTTTTCTACTTTAAAATTGTGATGAATTTCAGGTTCCTTCTGAGACAAATGTTCTGAGGAAACTTGAGGGAATCAAAATATAGATTAGTGGTAGTGTCTTTAGAGTGTTACTAGAAACTAAATTAGGAGAATGTTGATGGATGAAATGTTGAGAAAATTTCATTGAAGTCAATGTATTTGTCAAATCATCTTCTACCACCAACAACACAAACTGAAGAGATTTCATGAACAACACCACCACCTAACTTCATATCATTTTTATCTTATGATAACTCACTAATTTGAAAGAGAATGTTTAACCTGTGTTTTAAATTAAGTAGACTTTACAATGCTAAACTATGGTTGAGAGGATAGAAAGAATGCTCCTAATTTAAAAGAGGATCCATATTAAACATCGGTACTATATATTTATATTATGATTTCTGGCAGGGAGAAAAGACATGACAATAATAGAGAAGTGGGTTGAAAGATAGGCTGCATACCACTACAATGTTATCATTGTTTTATCTTTTGGCATGTACGATATAAAATCTGAATGAATTGTTAATATCAAAAATAATTGCCTAGTTTGGTTTGTTTGACAGTGTAACCCTATTAAGAATGGCAACAATATTTGTAAACATAAGACTCTCACATAACGGGGAGGGGTGGTCATGGCTGTCAGGACACTGTGATAAGAAGAATCCTGGTCATATAGGAATCTTCAAAATTCAGGATATGTCCTGCATGGAAAATGAACTTTTTTTGCACAGAAATACACAAACTCCTCCAAATAATGTTTTTTCTTTTGCACAGGATTGAAGTTCTACATAGAAAACATTTTCCTCACATCTAAAACTAAATGCCAATGCATTTGGTCCCCCTAAATGGTACATTCCCAAGAACTTTCTATTAGCGGGGTGGTGGTGGTGGTGTGTGGTTTTTTTCTTGACATTGACAACAACATTTCTAAATTCTATATAAGTGCTTACTAAAAGTCATGTTTTGGATTTCCCAAAAAACAAGTCATGCCAGACCAACTTTTCCCCTCTGCCTCTCCCACTCTTTCTCTTGATAGATTTACAAGCTTGGTAGATGAAGAGAATGTTGTGAATGTAGCATATATTGATTTCATTAAGAACTTTGACAAAGTCTCCTATGTTATTCTCACAAAGAAGCTAGTAAAATGTTAGTTAGGTGGATTGGGAATTGATAAACTAGCCAGAGTCAAAAAATGCTCACCAATGGTTCCTCCTCATTCTGAAGAGTGCCACAGGATTCTGTCCTGGGAGCGAGAAGAGGGCCTCCCCGGACGATCTCAGGGCCCGCACTGGTTCATAGGGGAGATGCAATCACGGATCTCAGTAAGGGACACTGACACTGATGCAACCTCTTTGCAATAACCCTCACATGGTTATGACTCAGCCATTATCACACCTTTGGGTATTACATCATGACATTCACAGTCATTACCAAGGTGTTATTAATAATCCACATGTTCATCAAGAGTTCCCTGTTGTAGTACCCACACACTCTTCAAGACCTTTTTCTCTACCTTTCCCAGTGGAAGGCAAGGATAAAAGAAATCCAAAATAAAACCAATTTTCCCTGACCTCTAGCTAATGAAGAAAGGAAACTGTCAGTGCCAGGGGGACCAAAAATGCTTTCAGGCTTAAGAGCGAGTTTAAAAAATGTCTATGAAATCAGGATTAAATCAGGTTTCTGGGTATCATATCTTGGAGCCTCCTTCTCCATAGCTTTTAGGTTTCCCCCTGACCTTAAGTCTAATTGTGTCCTACTCTGGGGGTTGGTGCTCATTTCCATTTCTAAGCCGAAAAGCTGGCATTATCCGTAGACACATCCAAGGTCATGTAGCCAGCATGACTTCATGGAATGCCACTACCTCCCTACCAGAGTGGTATCTATTGAACTACTCACATTTGCATGTTTTCAAACTGCTAGATTGGCAGAAGCTGGGGCTAACAGCCGGAGATCACCCTGCTCCTTGGATTCAAACTGCCAACCTTTCGGTCAGCAAAATCAGCAGCTCAGCAGTTTAACCTCTCCATAGGACACCTTGGAATCTACAGACAGGTAGGGAAACATAGCAAAAATCACTTATGCTCTCTAACTAAAATTATATCTTTCTACTTATTGAAAATAAGACCTTTTGTTCTCAGGGTTTTTCAGTACTAAGGAAGCAGGAGTCTGAACCCTTCTAAGGTCGGCTTCTAAAATCCTTCCTCCTGCTGATAATCAATATCCTGGTAAAACATATAGACAGCTCCTGAGGACAAAGGTAGTAAAACTTTTATATGCTTGACCTCGAAAGATTCCAAATGTTTTAGCACCTCTCTACCCATGGAAGCTTATTTGGAAGCTTGTTTGATATTTGCAACCATCTGCCATCTCAAAATGGTAAATTGACTCCTATTATCTGGATGAAGTTTAGCTCATAGAACTAGATAATGAATGAATGAATGGTCAGATAATCACATAGGAAGTTATCTAACACCAAATCCTAGTATTGGTTTATTTCAATATTGTCTATGCTGAGAGGAGCTACTGAGAGAGTCAAGCAAGAGTTCTTAACACTGTATTGAGATGGTGGTGGCAGACAAACTTATTACAGTGGACCCTTGGCATCTGCTGAGGTTTGATTCTACGACCTAGAATAGATACTACAGTCCATGAATGCATCACATTGTATGCCATGTTAAGTAAAATTGTGTCTCTTATATAAAATGATGAACATCTCAAGCAAATGCTGTTGAGACCTTAAGAATATAGAAAATGGCAGGAGGCTACAGCAGGATATGCCTATATATCAGTGTAGTATTCAGCACATGACAAAATCAAGGTTTGCTTTTTGGATTTTTTTCAAATATTTTTGAGCCATGGTTGGTTCAATCCATTGATGTAGAACACATGGATATTAAAAACCGACTTTATCCTGCACACTAGATTTTCTATGCCAGTGATGTATAGCCTTTCAGAAATGCTGAAAGCCTGGTTCAAGGCACTCAACCCATTCCTCAGACATTATCTCAGCTATTTCACTTCTGTTTGTTAAGTAGTATTGCTCTTGATTACAATCAGCAACTGGCATTCTCTTTGAGACCTAGTTTTCAGTATGAAGAAGTGAAGTACTGAAATAATTTTCATTGAAAATGGAGCAACTGGTACCACCTTCAGGATATCAGAGGAATGAATGGAAGGAATGGATGAAAGGAATGCTTTCTTTCCACAGCCCATTGTTCCATGATCGTTTATGAGGATCATACTAACTATGATGAACACAAAATTTGCTGATGAAATATTCTTTAATCCTGTCACCCTTCTGACACTTTTGAAAGCAGTGGAACAGGATGAATGGATAGTCTGATGGCTAGAGAGACAGATCCACATATTCATTTTTTAAGAAAAAAAGAGAAAACAACTTTGTTTAGCACATTTGTAGGTTTCAAAAATATCCTCTTCTTGTTCACTGGATTATTTTTATAGACAAAATGATATGGTAATTTTCACATCAAATGAAAGTTATCCATTCAAGGAGAAGTAAACAATCAGTCAGTTTTTACTTCACTAAATAAAGTGTATTTTAGGCACTGCCAAAAGACTGTTTCAAGACTGTTCTATACCAGAGTCTCATAAATACGGATGTATTCTATTAACAACACCTATTGTATGCATCAGCTTGACTGCTCTGAGCAAGCAGCTTTGCTGCTCTCGTAAATAAAGATCATTGTTTCGACTTTCAAAGAGAGAGAAGAGGGCTATTTACTTATCAACCTTTTAAGACTTCATTTAATCTTCCCTTCTCTCGGGCTATAAAATTTCTCATTAAAGCATAAGGGATTTAATATGACTAATTAATACTACATCTGATGGGATTTTCTTTTTCTTCTAATATTATTACCATATTAATTAACTAATTACCCCGCAGTTGCCAGTAGTAATAAAAGAGAAATGATGCTATAGCCACAATTCTTGCCCAAGCTATTGTTTCTCTTGCTGATGAAATTCAGATTTCACAGAATGATTGGAATAGGCACCTTATCAATTCTCTTATGGGTGAGTGACAATTTCTCTAAGGAGGAGGGAATTCCTGCACTACAAAATATGAAGTCATTGTGGCAAAAGAGCTGGCAGACACCAGATTTGTGGAATCTACTTTTTTAAACTAAAATTTCAAAATCATTGAGTGAAAAATGGAAAAAGTAGTATTAAGATGGAGAGATACCCTCTAACATTTCCCAAATGAAAATCGAGACAGATGGCATCAGATTTCTGCAAAAGGGCAAAGGAGACATGATAGCCATGTACAAATATGTGAGGGGAAGTCATAGGGAGGAGGGAGCAAGCTTTCTTTCTGCTGCCCTGCAGACTAGGACATGGAGCAATGGCTTTAAACTACAGGAAAGGAGATTCCACCTGAACATCAGGAAGAACTTCCTCACTGTGAGAGCTGTTTGGCAGTGGAACTCTCTGCCCCTGACTGTGGTGGAAGCTCCTTCCTTGGAGGCTTTTAAGCAGAGGCTGGATGGCCATCTGTCAGGGGTGCTTTGAATGCGATTTCCTGCTTCTTGGCAGGGGGTTGGACTAGATGGCCCATGAGGTCTCTTCCAACTCTGCTATTCTATGATTCTATGATTATTAATGAGAAACAGGAAGAGAAGCTATAGCAGTTAGTTTTTTGCTTGAGCTTTCTGGAAAGTCAAGAGACCCTCCTTTCCACATTCTGCTGCTGAGTTGAGTGCAACCTTTTGCTGCAATTGAAGTAAGTTGGGGACAAAGGAGGTAGTGAGAGAGGAAAGGGAAACTGGAACATTTCAATACCAGCTGAAAAGTGGGAGAGCAGAGGATTAACTACAGGAAAGGAGATTCCACCTGAACATGAGGAAGAACTTCCTCACTGTGAGAGCTGTTTGACAGTGGAACTTTCTCCCCCAGGCACTGGTGGAGGCTCCTTCTTTGGAGGCTTTTAAGCAGAGGTTGGATGGCCACCTAACGGGGATGCTTTAAATAAGATTTTCTTGTTTCTTGCAGGGGGTTGGACTGGATGGCCCGTGAGGTCTCCTCCAGCTCTACGATTCTATGATTCTATGAACACACCCAGCTCTATAAACTGTTCCTCATAGGGCATGGTCTCCAGACCTTTAATCATTTCAGTAACCCCACTCTGTACACGTTTCAGCTTATCAATATGTCTCTTAAATTGTGGTGCCCAGAATTGGACACAGGATTCCAAGTGAAGTCTAAACAAAGCAGAAAAGAGGGTCATCATGAAGCATGGTCTAAACACTATACTCCTTTTGATGCAGATTCAATTTGGGGGAATTTTCAGACAGATTTTCTCATGCTTCATTTTCAAATAAAAGATGTAAATGGATAAGCAAATCTTTGTAGATTTGTAAGAGCTCTTATATTTTAGAACAGTGACAGGAAATATATGGCCCACTAGATCTTGTTGGATTGCACATTTCAGAAGCTTTAGTCTGTGTACCCTACAATGATCAGCCACGGGAGTTCAAAAACATCTGGAAAGCCAAACAATTTCCATCCCTCTATTAGAAGAAATATCTGTTTATCAAAGGGAAAAGAGAAAGGAGCAAAGGCAGGGAAGCTTGCGTGTGCTATTGACAAAATTTCCAACTCTGCTTCAGATGTATTTCAAAATCTAATTTGTTTCAGTGGATTAAAGTAGATGATAAAGTGACTGTTGTGTCTGAGTCGAGTGTATCTGGTTAAATTTTTCAGTATGAAGCTGATGGCAAGGCCTGGAGTGCTGTGCTGTATTTTGGGATGCAAATGCTAACTTGATTCATCTTTACACACTAAACAGAAAACCTTCAAAATGTTTCTCCCCACATGAACTGCCATGAATAATGGCAAAAAAACTAGCACATATTCTAAAGTTAATTTTATACCTTCCTGTAAAATATGCAGTTCTGGAAAATGCAACCACTGTTCCCTTGTTTTGTCCAGAGATGCCTACCACTTTTATAGGCAGTTGGTTCCATTGCCGAACTGCTCTCATTGTCAAGAAGTCCCTTATAATATTTAATCTAAATTTATCCTTCTGTTACTTACAATCTTCAGGCATTGTGATGTCTCATGGGCCATGTAGTCCCGTTCCTAGTACTATTGTGGCAGACGAAGAGGAAAACTTGGGTTTCCCACCGATTCAGCCAGAATCGGAGGCCCCGCACCTGCAAGATGTTTGCCCTCTAGAAGTCAGCCAAACAAGCCTTGAGCAGAATTCTCCCCCGTTCTCTCGCAAGGATAATTATAATCGAGATAGAGGCGCTAGGGAGGCGAAGCGCCGAAGCGCCAGAATCGCTGCCAGACAATTAGATGATTAAGCCTGTTTCCCTTGGGAAATCTTAAGGAGTCATGCATCTGGACACAGTATGGGTTTCACTTCTTGTTCCCCAGGGAAAGTGTTCCTTGGCGGGAAAACAAGATCCTATATAGGTGTTTACCCGCAAGGAGATCCTTGCGGAGTCAATTCGTCAGCTTCAGGAGTGAGATCGTGTGTGGACTACGCTACTCCAGTTCCTTGTTTCCAGGACCTTGCCACGGACCTTGTTGTAGTTCCAAGCCTGCCTTGTTCCCTCGGACCTCGCCACGGACCCTGTTCTTGCTTCTTGCTTCTTGTTGCCTCGTATCAAGTCTTGTTTGCCAAGAATCTAGTTTGTTTTCCAGCCTTGTTGTCAAGCTCCATTGGACTAAAGGACCTTGTCTTTTCCCCACACTTTGCTTGGCAAAGTGTGTGTTTCGGTTATTGGATTATAACTTTGGACTCTAATATCTCATATTGGACATTGATTTCCTGGACTATAATTGACCTTTCCTGAAAGGTCTACTTCTGAACTTTATTCTACACTTGTTTTTATTGACTTTATATATTCCTTTAATAAAGATATTAGATAGATTCTGGTCTCTGCGCATGGTTATTGGTGCTCCGCAGCCTGGGTCCTGACAGGCATGCCTTCTGGAGCAGCAGAGGACACATCTGTCCCTTAGTCTCTATTTATTTTGTTTGTTTATTTTATTTATATCCTGCATTTTTTCTTCCTGCCCTGTATGACTCCAATGGCTGCACCACAAATCTAGGGACTCCCTCCCTCCTTTGAGAAACACATCCTTCCTATATGGGCAGATTAACTGCTAGCAAATAAAAACCTTATATAAAACAGGCAGGTAGATGTTAAATGCAAAGTTAAAGGCAAGATTTTAAAAGCCAAGCAAAGGCAAAGGTTCTCACCCTCACACCACTTCTGAAGTGGCTCCTCCAAAAGGGTGAACTCTTTTTGGTGTTGCCCCACTGGTGACGACCCCACTCCCATATGTATGGACCTTTTATGCCCCAACTTCTAGAGGCAAGCAGGTGTTCTTGCTAGGCTTTGTTTTACAGAGTCAGGGCCTCAATGCGTCAAAGAGTGCATCCCCAGAAACTGAGCCAAAGGCAGCAAAGAAAACAAATGCTGTCTCTTCCCTCAAAGTCTTGATGGTGCTCCCTCCTTGAGGTATTTAAAAAGTGCAGTCATGTCTTCTCTTCAGTAAGCTAGAGAAGCCCAGCATCTTCAACCTTTTATGATGTCTTTCGGTTTCCATAGCTATTTTCATATGGTTTGCCCTCCTCTGAACCCACTCCAGTTTCTGAATGTTCTTTTAAAAATGAGGTGCCCAAAACCGAATGTAGTATAATAATAATAATAATAATAATAATAATAATAATAATAAAACTTTATTTATACCCCGCCACCATCTCCCCAACGGGGACTCGGGGCGGCTCACATGGGGCCATGCCCAAGACAATACAATAAACAAATATAAAAACAACATATCAAAATACAATTAAACAATACAAGAATAACACTACACAGTACAGAACAAAATCAAAGCAAAACGTAGCATAACATAACAAGGGCGGGCCGCATGGACACAAAGTTAAAAACTCGGGGTAAGAAGAGATAAGAATAAAACCATGGGGAACAGGGTCTACAGGATAGATGTTGGGGGGAGAAACAAAGGAGGTATATACAGTTACTCTCCAAAAGCACACCGGAAGAGCCATGTTTTTAAATCTTTCCTAAAGGCTAAAAGAGTGGGGGCTTGCCTGATCTCAATGGGCAGTGAGTTCCATAAACGGGGGGCCACAGCAGAAAAGGCCCTCTCCCTTGTTCCCACAAGGCTGGCCTGAGATAAAGGCAGTGGAGACAGGAGGGCCTCCCCAGATGATCGAAGTATCCAGATGAAGTCTGAGCAAATGCTGCTGCATGGTTATTGATCCATCAAGCATGGTCTCACTACTTTTTAATGTTCAGTCCCAAAAATGTGAAATTAGGTGCTCACTGAGAAATGTATTTTACAATTTTGAAATATTTTTCTTATTTAATTAATCTTTATTACATGAGTCTTTAAATTGGCATGAATGGCAGGAGGAAGGTAAGAGGGCATGTGCATGTGTGTACGTACCTCTAAGTTGCCTATAAACTAATAATAACCCCAAGAAGGACATTAGGATTTTTTTCTTAAAGAATCATAAGAAACAGTTTTGTGAGTTACTTTCTTTGAATTATAGCCAAACAACATCTGATATTTGCTGTTAGTCTCCAGTCCAAATAATCCAACAAACTAAGGACTACCTAGAGTCCTTTGTGTCTCTGTAGCAGAGCCGGCCCTAGGTATTTTTCAAGTGTAGGCGAACAGAATTTTGCCCCCCCCCCCAAAAAAAAAAAACCAATCACTGAAAAATAAAAGCGTTGGGTAAGCGAAAATGTTGGATAATAAGGAGGGATTAAGGAAAAGCCTATTAAACATCAAATTACATTAAGATTTTACAAATTAAGCCCCAAAACATCATGTTTTACAAGAAATCGACTGCGCCCCCGTATGTTTTGCGCCCGAAGCGACTGCTTAATTCGCCTCATTGTTGGACTGGCTCTGCTCTGCAGCCCCAGTGTGCTACAAGAAGATGGTGGAATTAGCTTACATCTGGCTAAAAGAAGAAAAATATATAACTGTCAATTTGCTAAATATTGGTTAGGTGGAACACTAATGACGCTTGTGAGCTCCCTTATAATCGGCAGAAGGAACTCTCCAGCCAGCCCATCAATATTATGGCCATGTCTCTTGCTATGGATTTGATCATAAAAAAGCTTTTTAGTGTGACTGTTGTTGGAAGATGGGGATGGAGAGAGGAGAACAGAGGGACTGCAGCCACTAAACAGGGCAGAATCTCCTTTGTAAAAAGAGAGAGAGAGAGAGAGTTTAGGGAACTTTTGGAGCCATACAATGAGAATGCATGTTGGGTGGTAAGACTGACAGGACATCATGAATGGCTTGATAGATTTGTGCTTCTAGGGGGGAAGAAAACAACATGGAGCTATGACAGTTGTGTGGCCAACAGTAATTTGATACAGGAAACCCAAGAATAATGGTAGGATACACCCTTTTGTGTTAATGTGCCCTTGTATGCGGGGAATATATGGCTGTCAAGCTAGGTTTGGGGCAAGATACTATGGCCTGGATCTGAGACATAGTCTTGGTTTGGATCTAGCCTGAATACCTTGAACTGTCAGAAAATCTTGCATCCATCATATCAATTAAAAACCAAGAGAATGCCATTTTCCAAATGCAAAAGTTGAGGACTGGGATTTCACTTCTCAGGGTTACTGCTTTTAGTGGACTGGCTGTCACTGATAAGAAAATGATGGAGAGGCACAATGTCCCTGCAATCTCATTAGCTGGATGCATTGTGTGATGTTAAGTTACTGACTCACAGCATACTAAAGCATAGCAGTTGCAAGGAAGTCAAGAGAAAAAGCAATTTAAAGTTCTATGAGAACTTTTATACCTCCATTGTGGGTTGCAAAAGACCTGTTTAGATGCTTTATATATCTTTTGATAATTTTTTTGCTGCCTAAAGTTCATGCTGGTGTGGTTATTTATTTTACAGGAGAGGAGGATTGTTATTATAATGCGTCCTGTTGGCATTTTCAATTGATTAAGATTTCTTAATAAATATATGAATGAATGCATACATTCACACACACACACACACACGCACAAACCCAACAAGTGCTCTGCCAGATGTTTTAGAGAAAGGGCAGGCAGGACTTAGAAAAAGTGAACATACACAAATTACAAGAGAATTGGCTTGCTGCCACTGTTTTGCTCAAATGGTTATTTGAGTGTAAATGTGACATTTACAATTTATTTACCTGGGGAAATTCTAACTACTGACCTTAAGTCATTTACCAAGCTGGAGACTGCTATTTTATAATTGCCTGCCAGAAACAGTGCTTAAGAAGCTACCTTTTAAAATAAAGTACAATTACTCTGTTTTAATCCATATATTCTATGTTCAAGGGGAAAAAGAAATCTATCCTCTATTGACCATTCAGTAGCAGAAAGATACTGAATAAAAGATTTACTTGAGACAGTCTTGGGTTTGTACCATCTCAAGCCTAGGAAATGTGTCTGGGAACTCAGAAACAAAGTGATGTTATGGCATTCTCAAAATACAACCCTTGCTAAGATACACACACAATTGAAACTATTTTGGAGATGAAGAGCCATAGGAATCCTAAAATTGTTTGTGATTGCTGGCTAAATTCAGTTGTTAGTCTCAATTAGAGTAGTTATATTAAATTAATGGAAATTTGCAATATTGACACATCCATAAATTCCATGGATTCAGTACTGGGACTAGCAATTGGATTTAATGTTATATTTGGCTCTTTTAGAGACTTTCTACTGCTGCCACTAGTAACTACTATTGACTATTAACAGTGTGTTGGGTATTAAAATCCAATTGGAAAAAGTATTCTGTGGGAAAAAAAATGCCCCAGCACCTACAACAGGAGTTTACATTATTATTTTATTGAAGTTTCTTGAAAATAATCATGACTGAAACTGAAACTGACAATTTATGTATGCATTGTAATGTTAATCAGTATTTTTTTTAAAAAAAAGGTAAAGTTTTTCCCTGACATTAAGTCTAGTCATGTCCGACTCTGGGGGTTGGTGGTCATCTCCATTTCCAAGCCAAAGAGCCAGCATTGTCTGTAGACACCTCCAAGGTCATGTGGCTGGCATGACTGCATGTAGTGCTGTTACCATCCTACAGGAGCAGTACCTATTGATCTACTCACATTTGCATGTTTTTGAACTGCTAGTTTGGCAGAAGCTGGGGCTAGCAGCAGGAGCTCACTCCACTCTCTGAACTCAAACTGCCAACCAGGGTTTTTTTTTAAAAAAAGGTATCTTAAATGTGAACTAAAATTGCATAGAGTTTACATCAATATTAGTGGGACATGAGGCATCCATAATGGAGCATATTTTATCTGAATAGGAAAAGTAATTATATGTTTAAAATGTCATTTTAAAATAAGCACTTTACTTATTTTACATTGTATGAAAACACACAACGATAGTCCATAAAGTGCTTTATCTATTATTTTGTCTGTAACTCATGGGGTTGATTAGTGATTGACTTCAATTTGTTTATTAATGCACTTTATTATAACTGCTTTGAGTCTCCTTTGTAGAGAAAAAATCTGGATATAAATAAATGTAAGAATAATCTGATTGCGAGCACACAGAAGCTAACAAGAGCCCCAATACAATTGCAACTGGAAATCAATACATTTATGAATGTCAGTAATGTCTATGATTCTCTCTCCTGCCTATGTCCTGTCTCACACAGACATTTTATAAACTCATGTTCCATAAAAAGAAATCATATGAAAAAATGCTTGAGATTTACCAATGTGAACAGACATTTTGTAATCAAGAGGAGACAAATGTACACAATTCAAAAATGTGCACAAAAACCTACATCCTAAAACATTGGGAAAATGCATGCAGAATTTTCTGTAAGAGCATAATATGTACTTGAATTGGGATGAATCTAGATGTGACACTGGGGGAATCTGAAGCTTGTGTTGTGCACCTTTGAAATTTATGACTCCATTCTTAGATCATTGAGAAATAATTTCACAATGTGTATGCATACTTACTATAGGGTGTTTAAAACTGTTACTGTTTGACTCAACTCTGAGCCTGAATTATAGGGTTTAAGCAGTTGATATTTGCACAGCTAAAATTAGTGTGCCAGCTGAGCCTGTTTTTTGAGACTTTGAGTCTGACTATGGTGACACATATATTGAATCCTGAATAGGACAAGTTATGAAGAGCATATAACTCCTTCACTTCGTGGCACTGTTCAAAGTGCTGGCCATGACCTATAAAGTTCTATATGACTTAGGTCCAGACTATCTGAAAAATCCATCACTCTTCATGTCAGAATGTGAACATCTAGAGAGGCTCAATTCTTGGATTCCAGTGATTTGTAGATTGGTGAGGCATCAGCACGCTTTGGCACAGACGGCCTCATGATTCCATAACAATGAGCTACAACAGGTAATGTGGTGACACACTGCATTAATTCTACAGTATAGATGCAACCCCCAATTAAGGCTGAGAACTTTTTTGTCTACTCTTTTAAATTGAAGCACTCTTTCTGAAGACATTTCAGGCTTCCTGTTACATATCCTTGGGCTAGTCTCGCAGTAGAAGCCAGCTCAACTAACATGATTATTAAATGTGGATTTTTAATTAAGAGGTATTTGCACTATAAAAGAAGCTTTCATCTTTGGAGAAAAGAATGTTTAAAACATTCAAATCATTTCTTATATTTGCAATTTTTGTACCCATTTTTTTGTTGTTGATGTGATTTTTAAAAATGTCAGTGCATCTTGGTAACATATACATCTGAAAAGAGTTTTTTAAATAGAAACTTCTAATTATTAGTGTTATATAAACCGGATGGCATGACCTAATTAGCAGAGGCTTTTAAAAATATATATAATTCTGTAAGCACTAATGTAGTAAAGAGTTCTAACAGCTCACAACTAAATCTTGTTTACATGGCTTTGATTCTTTCATTTCCTTCAGGGCAAAAAATAAAACAAAATCAATACAATACTCTGAGCTTTTTCCACAAAAGGGTGTACTTTCAAAGACGTACACTGAGAGAGAGCCTCTCAACTCCCATTGATGCTAATGGAATTTCTTCATCTAAATCCCAGGGTGTCACTTTGAAATGAATCCTTAATATGCTTTAAAATACACATTTCTTCATCTCAGACAAATGGCTGGAGAGTTTTGTTTTGTTTTTAGTCCTGCCACTTATTCCAGCAGGCAATCTCTGGATGGTTTCATTAAATCTGTATTTAGACACAGCTTAACACAAGGAGGAGGAGGAGAAGGAAGGAAAAGGAAAGAAGGAAAGAAGGAAGGCTCAGTTGGTAGAAATCGGAAAACATGTCTGAATGAACAGCTATCACACAGAAATTATTTCCTTCACCCCAGGGCAGGAGGAAATACTTTATGAAGAAAGAATAAAAGAAGGGTTTTGTGTTTTATTTGATAACATAATTCAGGAGTCCTGGGACTTCATCAAACAACAATTTCCTTTTGACAGGAGCAGCAGCAATCACAAAAAAACAGGAACAATAAAATAACAGTGACATCATCAACAAGAAGAATAATGGGAACAATGAAAATTGATGGTGATAGTGTTAAAATATTCTAGTTGCTAAAACTGCATTTATATCTTTTAATGAGATAAGATTGTGTGTTATGATGAGTGAGCCAGTTACCCATAAGTCAACATTTTACAGTGGGATGATTTGTAGTGAAGATTAAAGTTGTCAGCTTTCGTGTCAAGAAATGTTCTTGACAGCACAACTAGATTGCACACCTCAAAACTGAATGTGGTCTCTTCTATCAATTTTGCCCAAGCCAAAAGGTTTCCTTTTGCTAGGTTAACCTATTTTCATACTGTAGTTTGAAATTAAAACAGCTTCCTGAATATTTATATATTAATGGCTTCATTTATTGAAAGAGGGAATATTTATGACATCCTTAAAAGTCAATAAGTCAGCAGTGTACATTGCCAGCTTCTTGTTCAATCTTGCAGAACAATCTTTCCAACAATGGACAGAACACTTGGACCATGTCCTTTGAAGATATGGATAGAGGTGAAGGAGAAAAATGAAGGAAAACCAGACAAAGATTTAACAGAAACAACAGATTTTTTTCTGATGGCTCATAGGATGAGTTAGCATCATCATCTACATATGATATTTCATTAAATAATTAAATAAAGACATGCTATTGAAGCTGATGCTCTGTTGTCAGTGTGGCAGTGAATACTGTACATCCTGGATTTTTATCTGTACTTTGAAGGCATTATTTATTGAGACCAGACATAAGAAAATCAATATAAAGGGCCATTTCCTCACCTATTTATTTTTTAAACCTTCTGAAATAACCTGTGAAGGAAAATTCACTGTTAAAGGAATTTCATCTGTAATACTTAACTCTTGATATTTTAGACACCTAGTGAGAACTGTCCTTGGGCCAGGTGTCACTCCCTCTGACCACCTCCAAGGACATACGAGCACCAAAGATCCCAAAAACCATTCAAAATTCTTTGGCTGTACCTCTCGATCATAACTGGAAAGCCATCCTGAGAGTGCTGCCTCCCAAACCTCAGAATTTTTTTAAGAGTGAGAATCCTCATTCAAGCCCCAAGAGTAGCCCCTTTTTCAGGCCCTGATCCCCAAAATGTATAGGAACTGTGTTGTCGAAGGCTTTCACGGCCAGGATCACAGGGTTGTTGTATGTTTTCTGGGCTGTATGGCCCAGAAGAATACTTCTGAAACATGACCATACAGCCTGGAAAACATACAACAACCCTGTACAGGAAATGTTATGGAAGTCCACTTTTTACCCCTAAGTGGGGGTGCCATAGTGCCTACCTTGATGATGCCATGGATTCTTTTCACTTTCTCAGAAAAACCTATTGAGGTGACTTCACCCAAAGTCAATGACTATACCCCTCTGAAACAGTGTGGGGTAGGCGAAAAACCCCTCAAGGAACACGTGTGTGTGTGTGGGGGGGGGGAGATTCCTTCTCGGCCCTAACGTGACCACTGTAAACTTACACTGTCCATAGGGCAAAGAGGACAGCAAGGGGGCGGAGAAGCCTTAAATAGCCTGCAGCTCTTCCCCTGTCATGTGACTGGGGCCAGTGATGCTATCCAGCCCCACCAAATCTGGCCTCCTGTATGGGGGTTTTCAAATCCACCCTTTCTGTTAGGCTTTGCCTGCCAGCTACAGGTAGGATATATTTTTAATTCATTGGGGAATAACATCTGGTAAATGGAATAACTCATTCAAAGTTTAGACCAAAACCAGGAGCATATTCACTGCCTCTTTATCAATGAACCCTTCAGCCTTGAATGAGGACAGGCCATTTAAAACTTGACACAGAGAATCACTAGAGGAAAGGGAAAGAAACAAAATAATGGATAAGCAGAGGAAGAATATTTATCTTGATTACAGTTTTTTAAAAAGAGGTTATTAAGCCAAGTCTTGATGTAAAAAATGAAGTTAATCAGTGAGCAAACCTGACAGGGAAGTTTCTGTAATGATGGGGAACTACTACTTGATAAACAACTATTTCATAGAATCATAGAATCATAGAATAGTAGAGTTGGAAGAGACCTCATGGGCCATCCAGTCCAACTCCCCACTAAGAAGCAGGAAATCGCATTCAAAGCACCCCCGACAGATGGCCATCCAGCCTCTGCTTAAAAGCCTCCAAAGAAGGAGCCTCCACCACAGTCTGGGGCAGAGAGTTCCACAGCTGAACAGCCCTCACAGTGAGGAAGTTCTTCCTGATGTTCAGGTGGAATCTCCTTTCCTGTAGTTTGAAGCCATTGTTCCATGTCCTAGTCTCCAGGGCAGCAGAAAACAAGCTTGCTCCCTCCTCCCTATGACTTCCCCTCACATATTTGTACATGGCTATCATGTCTCCTCTTAGCCTTCTCTTCTGAAGGTTAAACATGCTTTCCAGCTTGTCAACATCTCCCTTCAACTGCAGTGCCCAAAATTGGACACAGTATTCCAGGTGTGGTCTGACCAAGGCAGAATAGAGGGGGAGCATGACTTCCCTGGATCTAGACGCTATACCCCTATTGATGCAGGCCAGAATCCCGTTGGCTTTTTTAGCTGCCGCATCACATTGTTGGCTCATGTTTAACTTGTTGTCCACGATGAATTATTTATAATAATTGTTTTGATAACATTTCATTTTTTCCTAAACTTGAATGGCAGGGCGCAGCCTGACTTTGAGGCAATCAATCCAAGATCTGTTGTTTATTTATTCGGTTACTTCCAACTTTTTGTAACCTCATGGACCAACCCACACCAGAGCTCCATGTTAGTTGTCACAATCCCCATCTCCTTCAAGGTCAAGCCAGTCACTTCAAAAGCATTGCATAATAACAATTAATCACTTCAAGGATCACATCCATCCATCTTGCCCTTGGGTGGCCCCTCTTCCTTTTTCCTTCCATTTTCCCCAGCATCATTATCTTCTCCAAGCTTTCCTGTATTCTCATTATGTGTCCAAAGTACTTCATCTTTGCCTCTAATATCCTTCCCTCCAGTGAACAGTCAGGTATTATTTCCTGGAGTATAGACTGGTTGGATCTTCTTGCAGTCCAAGGCACTCTCAGAATTTTCCTCCAACACCACAGTTGAAGTTTCTAGCTTCCTTCACTCAGCCTTCCTTATGCATCCATAGGTTACTATGGGAAATACCATTGTTTTAACTATGCGGATCTTCGTTGCCAGTGAGATGTCTACTCTTCACTATTTTATTGAGATTGGTCATTGCTCTCCTCCCAAGAAGTAAACGTCTTCTGATTTCCTGGCTGTGGTCTGCGTCTCCAGTAATCTTTGTGCCTAGAAATACAAAGTCTGTCACTGCCTCTATGTTTTCTCCCTCTATTTGCCAGTTATTAATCAGTCTAGTTGCCATAATTTGGTTTATTTGATGTTTAACTGAACCCAGCTTTTGCACTTTCTTCTTTCAAGATTTGTTGAATCCTGTCATATAGGCACATATGAAGGAGTGAGAATCTACTTCATTTAATTCAATCTCTAGAATCATAGGATCATAGAATCGGAGAGTTGGAAGAGACCTCATGGGCCATCTAGTCCAACCCCCCACAAGAAGCAGGAAAATCTCATTCAAAGCACCCCCAACAAATGGCCATCCAGCCTCTGCTTAAAAGCCTCCAAAGAAGGAGGGAGAGAATTCCACTGCCTAACAGCTCTCACAGTGTGTGGTTTAATGGAGCAGAAGGGGGAGGGGAGGTATGTGTGTTTCTTTTTTCATATGATTTGTTTACATATTATGCTGCTAAGGATAAATGATAGTTTAAAGAGGTTTGTATAAATTCATACAAACTGATTGCCCTACTTGCTGTCAATTATTTACCCAAATACAATCATTCTTCCTTCACAATCATGATTTTTTTTAAAAAAACTGCCTTAATATTGTGTAACACATATTCACTGATTCTCTGTACAGTGGCAAAATCACTATACCTTGACTTAGGTCCCATCGGCACTGTCATATAATGCAGTTTAACTGCACTGAAATTGATTAGATGAGAATATGCTACTATATAATGCAGTTCAATGCAGTTAAATTGCTTTATGAAACTGCATTATATGGCAGTGTAGATGGGGCCCTATTTTCTTAGACAAAAATGCTGTTTTATATATAATGGTGGAGGACTGCATTTTTGAAATACTTCTTTTAGAAAAACTAACAATCCAGGTTACTGCAGCATGGCAGGGTAAGGTTATGAACTACACTTCACATATACTAAACTAAACAGCTTGTGCTTGATGGATGTGTCTCCTCCAACAACTGACTGCAAACATTAACAATGAGAAAATCTAATGTTTGAAATATTTTAGGATGCCAAAAGCTGACAGGGAGAAAAATACCTGAGAAAAAAGAAAGAAAGAAAAAGGGAAAGTGAATAAGTTACAAAAGTGCAAGTGTTTCACACATATGCTTTATTTGCATTACTGTTTAAAGCAGGAGTAAAAAATTAGGAAGGGCCTATAAAGGAAAATTCCCATTTTTGAGAGGCATTGCAATTATTTTTCCGCTGCCATTATTTGCCTGTTTCCAGGGCTGGTTTAAACATTATGCAGGATAGGCACATGCTCAGGATATCAAAGGAAGAGAGACACCACAAAACATTTTCTATTGCTGGATTTAGCATGGGCCATATGTTGCAAAACTGGAAATGGTGCAACTGAACCAAGTTCCCCCAAAAAGGGCTCGCACAATAAAATACTTTGCAGTTAGAAAAAGGATAGGAGAAAACTTTTCAATTATAAATAAAGCCAAAGGATACAAAAATAAACATTATTTTCCAGTTTACTGTAAAGACCTTATCACACTGACCAAATCAAGCATCTGAAGACACTTCCAGTCTGCTTTGGGGACAGAGCCCCATGCCTGCCATCACAGAGTGGAAGCATCTTTGGACACTTCCCTCTAGACATGGGAGCCTTGCCGTGTTGTGTTGGCTACCTGGTTTGGGCGTTGCCGTAACAGAGTGGTTTGTGGGTCAATGGACTCACCCCTCACATCTGCCATTTCACCATGCTTGCTGGCAAAATGGCACGGGGGGGGGGAGGGTTCCCCTGTGTGATAAGGTTGTAAATATTGTTCATTTTGAAAAATATAATTTTGTTTTAAAGTAATTCCAATATGAATTGTTAGTGTCTGGATTTTCAGAGCATTTGATTTGTCTATTTATTTATTTGTCTGTTTTGTTTTATTGTTGTTTTGCTTTGCTTTGCTTTATTTACTATAATCCAATTTGGTGAAGTTATTTCATTGTTTTCTGTAGTAATTTAGTTCTGATCCTAACTCCAAAGTATGTCAGGAAAATTCATGGATATTAGATTCCATTAACTAAGGAAGGTAAACAGAACTTCACATTTATGAGGTGATCTTGGCCTCATCTGCATGTGCACAAATATCAGATGACACTATAAGTTTGGTAATGAAAAATGCCACAATTTTATTTTGTTACAATTAATTTGTGTTGGCCCCAATGAGTCATCTGTCCGAGCACTAGCTGCCCTGCCTGCTGGCCAATGATCCCACATTACTGGTCTGGTTTTGGCTATCAGTCATTGCTGCTTGAGACAATAATGTGGACACCCCAACAGTGATATGTCTCACTGTTCCCATCCACACTGGCAGCATTTTTCAGATTCAAGATCAAATTGTGTCAGAGAATAAAACATATAAACTTGAGGGATAGGAGGGTTGGAAGCTCAGCAAGCAGCTGGCATGGCTTTATCTCCTGCAGGCTATTTATGCCTTTGTCAGCCTATTGGGCCAGCAAGTACCAGATTGTCACTGTCTGGCCCTGGTTAGGTGGTCAAAGGGAGAAAGCTCCCTGCTGGAACCTGCCATGTGTTCGTCAAAGCCTCTCCCCTACTAAAAAGAAAAGGCCATCAAAGTTCTGCATTTACTGTTTCAGAGCCAATATACTAGAGGAGTTCAAACAATAGGGAAATGATGCTATCTTTCTGCGCTGCTTGAAAGCTCATAAGTACATCTCTGGACACAGTCAAAAACATGACAAATAACAAGTCTAGATTCTATATTAATCCTTACATTCAGTTATAGATGTGAAAGTCTTAGGACCTCATCATTAAGTCCCATGGATTCACCACACATCATAGCAAATCCATGGGGTCCCAGTGGAAGATTGGAGAACCCATTGCTCCACACCCCTAATCCCCTGCATTATCTACATCCCACATGGGGAAGCATTGTACCCCAACTTCCCCCCATTTCTTGTAAGGCAACATGGGAAGCCTCCTGTATTGCCGCAATGGTGGCATATGCCACTTGCTCTACTCTTTTGGTGCGGGGCCCGGCCAGAGGTCCCTGTGCATCATATAATTAGCTTAGTGTCAAAAGAGGAGAGCAAGTGGCATACAATGAGCAAATCAGTCCATCTGATGAGGTCAGCAGAGATGAAATAACAACAACAGCAAAGCTTCATAATAACCAGGCACCTAATTTCAGTTATTTCAATTGTGAAACATGACTCCATTTCCCTCTCTTCTCCATGAAAATATGCACATATCTACAGACTAGTGTGGGTTTTTTTTTTCCTGCAGTGGCTCCTTTGCAATTGACTCACTTCACATTTTCATGCAGGTACATATTTCTAAATAGCCCAGTTTATTTGTTTAATTAAATGTATTCTATGAAAGGCATGCTTTCTTCCTCTTGTAAACATTAAATTCAATAAAAATCTGGAGCCGATTTCTGCTGTTTGGGAAAACAACATAAATCTTCTCAGTGACAGCTCAAGGCCAGTAGGAGGTGCCAGTGGGAGACAGTGTTGGCACCTGGAATTGCTGAAACTATTTCTAATGGGAAAACTGTGATAAGATTTGGGGGGCGGGGGTGGAATTGACATGGGAGGGCTGGTGGTAGTAAGTAGAAAACTGGTACTTTTGCACATAAAAAACATTAGCGACTTTTTGCTTGCTGTAGTAATCTAGGCAATAAATCTAATTCCAAAGAGTGATTTGCGAGGAGACTACATTGCCAGTGAGGTTCTGCAGTGACTGACATAAGTTTACCGCACCTTCCGAAATGACACATTATGACTAGTAGAACTCATATTATTTCCAAATATGAGTAACAATTCAGCACTAAGGTAAACCAAAAATATTTAATATTTAAATTTTATTTGTTTTGCTCTTCTGTTAAAATATAATATTTTGTAATTAATGGTAGTCTATTCCAATATTATTCAATCACTCATGGTAGTTTTCCCAATCATCACCATCAGAACATCTATGCATGGCATTGTGGCATAGTTTCATAAAAATTATTATTATAAACATTTAATCACACTGAAATGTGCTTTTTCATCTTGCTGATTGCTCTTGGGCTTTTTATATTAAGCAAATCAAATTGTCCATTGTTAGTGTAGCATTGGAACAAAAGCAAGGAGCTAAGGTGCTTTCATTATTAGCTGGAAGGATGAAAAAAAGAGTCTAAGTTTAACTGTCAAATATACTTTGTAATTGGTGGCACACATTTTCTGGCTGTAAAAGTACTCTGCTTCTATTGTGAGACAGGCTAGATCAGGGGTCCTCAAACTACGGCCCGGGGGCCACATATAACCAATCAAAGCCATTTATCTGACCCCCGCAGGAGTGGCTCCCTCCTCTTCAGCCAAAAAAGGTGTGTGCGGTGAGAAAGAGGAAGGAAAGAGGTGCACCTTTCCCGCTGCCATGGAGGAAGGTGCGAACGGGGTGAAGGAGGAGGGAAAGGTGCCTTTCCTACCTCCTCTCTCTCCTGGTGCATGCCTTACAAAACTTTGCCTGTTTAGAATGGTATTTTAATTATTATTTAATTAATAATTAATTATTAATAATTTGCTAGTGCTTTTGGTGCACAAAGGCCAAAGGGGGTTGGACTAAATGGCCCAAGGGTTCTCTTCCAACCTATTATTATTGTTGTTGTTGTTGTTGTTGTTGTTATTATTATTGACACAACGACGTTGTATGACACAGCAAACAAGATAGTTATGCTGGATTTTGTTTCACAAAACCACAAGTCGAACACTTCCCAAGTGTCTAGGACTGTGTGATGTATTTTCGGATGATGCGTACAGATCCCAGTAGGGTGGCCTTTTGCAGTTGGCAGATCGTAATTTTGTCAATGTCTATTGTTTCCAAATGCCGGCTGAGATCTTTTGGCACGGCACCCAGTGTGCCCATCACCACCGGGACCATCTGCACTGGTTTCTGCCAGAGTCTTTGAAGTTCAATCTTGAGGTCCTGATAGCGGCTGAGTTTTTCCTGTTGTTTTTCATCAATGCGACTGTCACCTGGGATGGCGACATCAATGATCCAAACCTTGTTCTTTTCCACAACTGTGATGTCTGGTGTGTTGTGTTCCAGAACTTTGTCAGTCTGGATTCGGAAGTCCCACAGTATCTTTGCGTGTTCATTTTCCATGACCTTTGCTGGTTTGTGATCCCACCAGTTCTTTGCTGCTGGGAGGTGGTACTTGAGGCACAAGTTCCAATGAATCATTTGGGCCACATAGTTTTGCCTCTGTTTGTAGTCTGTCTGTGCAATTTTCTTACAGCAGCTGAGGATATGATCAATGGTTTCGTCGGTTTCCTTGCAGAGTCTGCACTTTGGGTCATCAGCTGATTTTTCGATCTTGGCCTTAATTGCATTTGTCCTGATGGCTTGCTCCTGGGCTGCAAGGATCAGGCCTTCTGTCTCCTTCTTCAGGGTCCCATTCGTGAGCCATAGCCAGGTCTTCTCCTTATCAGCTTTTCCTTCAATTTTGTTAAGGAACTTTCCATGCAGTGTTTTGTTGTGCCAGCTGTCAGCTCTAGTTTGTAGTGTGGTTTTCTTGTACTGGTGTTTTGTCTGCTGTGTTTTGAGGAGTTTCTGATTTTTGACTTCAATCAAAGCAGGTTCTTCACTTTGCTTTACATAATCTGCCAGGGCATGTTCTTCTTCTTTGACTGCTTGTTTTATTTGTAAGAGTCCTCTGCCCCCTGATCTTCTAGGCAGATACAGCCGGTCAACATCACTGCGAGGATGCAGTGAATGATGAATGGTCATGAGTTTTCTTGTGTTTGTTATTATTATTATTATTATTATTATTATTATTATTATTATTATTAACATTGAGGCTGTATTTGTTCCCGTTTTGTTTTTTTTACTTCAAAATAAGATATGTGCAATGTTCATAGGAATTTGTTCATAGTTTTTTTAAAAAAAACTATAGCCCGGACCTCCAACGGTCTGAGGGACCGTAAACTGGCTCCCTGTTTAAAAAGTTTGGGGGCCCCTGGGCTATATGGTCTTTCCTGATGTAGAAACTTTTATCAGATATGTTGTTATCATATTTTTAGATATAAAGATAGAAATGTCAATAAAGCTTAGGAGGACTAAGTGCCTTCAGGAAAGCTCCAAATATTCAAAATAAACAGTGAGTGAACCCCCATTGTTGTGGTTTGGAATTGTCATGGAATATATATAGACATTCTAGGAGAACTCTCTGGGATAAAAAAATAATCTTTTCTGAGATCCATTCCCCAAGTTCATAATGTTGTCACATACATACTAGTGCTACTGCAAGCATGCACATTATTGCATGGTCCCTAAGCCTTCTGGTTTTGTTCCACAGACCATAGAATCCCATTGAACCAGCAGCATGGGAAGAACTGAACATCAGGACTATGAACAATGTGCTTTGCTATGTATCCTCATCAGATCAGTCAAAACACTATACAACCACTTGAAAAAAGTAACAAATGAACACACACACGTGTGTGTGATCATCTGAACATGTGTGTATGTGTGTGTGTGTAAATAGTACATTAGCTATAGACCAATTAGCATACTCAAGCATATGATCAGAATCGTGTTTCATATTCTGAGCTTGACTAATACTTCTTGGCAAAGTGCTTAACTCAGAATACACACAATCATTAAAAGCTTCATATACCAAATCAGATCATGGCACAATCCAATGACATCAACAGGACAAATTGTGCCTTCATTTATATCATTTTCCAGTGAAGAACATTTACTGTGTTCCAAGGACAAAATGTTCAGATAAAATCTGATGACACAAATATTTCTGATATTCCTTTTGGGGCTTTCTGGAAACCTTAAGAATTACAAATTACTGTCAAGCATAAAAAATCCTCCAGCTCACCAGTTAAGAAAGCTCCACAAATATAGTGGTTGTGCACTCTTGCCCACTCCCCTCCACATGAGGAAAACAAAGCTTATAAGGGTTTTTTTGTTAATATATGTAAGCTAGTCAAAATTTCTAGTGGCTATACAATGCAATCTATGAGCTGTCTGTAACCACTCATGCCCCACTAATGCCCAGTGAGGCTTTTCTGGAATACCTGGATTCTCTCCAATCCCACATGATTGAGATAGATAGACAGACAGACAGACAGACAGACAGACAGACAGACAGACAGACAGACAGACAGATAGATAGTCTCAAAGTGGCAAACAGTATCCTCAGAAGATGATTTGCCATTTAAAGGCTGTCCCACCCTCACTCCTCTCCTGAAATAACTGGGAATCAATGTCGGATGTAGGACAAATGAGGCTCTGTGCTAGTTAAGTTACAAGGCCCTTTATTTAGCCCTAAAGGAGATAAGCCCAGTAGGCCTTCACTGCTTGCTTTGTGGTTCACTCCCATATACTATGAACTTTATCATTATGTCTAGAACTGCTCCAAAACAGAATACTTTCAAATTTAGAATTTCATGCATCACATAAGCAAAATCCATCATAAAAATATTTTCGCAGGAAGATCCCCCCCTTCCCAGCCAAAGGGGCCACCCCAGTACAATGGTAAATCCGGTTTTGCTGGGGATGGCTTCAAAAATAGCATTTTTCTAACCAGAAACAGTCCATTGGAGATAAAGGTTACACTAGAGAAGAATTCTATCCTCTCCAATATCTTTGGGTATGATGTCTACCATTTTTCTTCAAGATTGGGGTTGCTGGAGAAGGATAAGTCCCAGGAGAAGTACCATTCCAGGGCTATATACGAGTGTGGGTCAAAAAGCTTGCCTCCTGTGTCATAAAAATGTTGAATTAACATATAACAGCAGAAGTTGCTATAGGTCATGGCCTGAACTATCTTCAGTACAAAACTACCATTCAACATAGTCACCATAATTTGTACATATATGTGCCATTGTTTAACCCAGGCATCAAAACCATTTTTGGATAAATTCAGGGTTTTGCTTTGTGACCCATGATTTTAAAGCTGTTTTAACATCATGCAAGTAATTGAATCTGAAACCACATAGGCTGACATTTTGGACCTCTGTTATATGTTGATTCTCAATGTTTTTATGACACAGGAGGCAAAACGTTTTGATCCACCCACAGATATGTTTTGGATGCTGTGATGATAATTAGAACAAATTGAATGCTCACATTCTTTCCTTTTATGTATTTTTTTGCATTAAAAGGAACTTCTAGCATTTTTCTGTTTTAGAATCCGAAATAGCAAGATTGAATGCCATAACAAAAGGTAAAGCATACACACACATACACACAATTATTTTATTTTGTTTTGCTTTTTTATCTGTGCATGTTTACTGAGATGTGGCTATTTGGGTCTCATGCATAGAAGCGGGATTTTTTTTAATGCTGATCACATATAGCTTATTCAAATAGATTAATTTATTATGACTGCACAAAGGATTTTTTCTTTAAATATTCATTTTAGTCTAAGCACTGATATTAGTAATTTAAGTTTGGATATAGCACAATCAATTAAAGTGAAACATGCTGTGAGAAAGTGAGCCTGGCACATTAATTTAATCTATTTTAGCAACTCCTGCTGTCTCTAGAATAATTTCTATGGATGCAAGACATTTTTCAAAGTTTTATA
Organism: Anolis carolinensis; assembly: GCF_035594765.1. Lineage (NCBI taxonomy): Eukaryota > Metazoa > Chordata > Lepidosauria > Squamata > Anolidae > Anolis > Anolis carolinensis. The sequence continues at coordinate 110,439,554 of NC_085844.1, forward strand.
GAAGGGAGAAATGCATGTCAGTGAACTCTTTCTGAATAAAACAAATCTTTTATTGCTATGACTATTACTGCAAATATGTCCATTATGTTGAGAAATATGGGCACAAAGATGTGCTACATCTGGATAGATGTGCGAATGCCAGCCACTATGTTCCACCTGGATTTGTACCAAATTTCCCTTGGCACCTGCTTTCTCCTTCTGTCTGCTCTAAGTTGGCCAACTCTCTACCACCTCAGACCATGAAACATGAGAGAAGATGGTAGAGGATATATTGAAGCTTGTAGAGGTCTAAGTCAATTCTTATAATACCCTGATGTAGCCTTGCTAAAAGATACTTTTGAACATTTAACATTGTGGTTCTAAAAGCACTTGGGCATGTGCTAAAATCAGGTCTGGGAAAGCAATGTAAGGGCTGGAGCTTGGGTTGTATATTGTGTGTGTGTGGGGAGGGGGGTGGCTTATGGTTCAGGGATGGGAAAGTGCTCATATATTCACATACTGACTAGAAGTTTTGTTCATGGATGGTTAGACTTGAATACATTTATTGGTAAATGGAAAGCCTAGAAACTTGGCAGCTAAATGAGTACTTGATGTATGGAAAAAGATTCCTGAAGATGTATGCACGTGTGTTTGTGTGTGTGAAAGAGAGTCAATGGTCACTATGTGAAATTCTGACCTTGCAGAATCTGTTGAAGCTATTATTGTGTTGGCAAGAGAAAAGATGAGCTTTACAAGAGATAGAATAATCCTAGTAAGAAGAACTTGCTACCAACAGGAGCAGATAAATCCTGGATCTCTCCATTCCTATAGCCGAAGCCAAATTGTTGGAAGGAAGCTTACAAAGAATTCCCCATTGCACACTATACTTAAGAGAAAAATAGCTTGAAGCAAAACAGATGCATGTGTGTGAACTACGCTTCCACTTTCATATCTTAATGTCTTACTTTTCTCTGGTTCATCAGCGGAACAATGTTAATGAGCATGTTTGATATAGATCAAAGGTGGAAACCCTAACTCTCCAGATGTTGGACTGCAACATCCAGCAAAAATTCAAACTAGAGAACTGTGTAATTCTCTTCTATATAGGGAACTTTATTAATTAACACCATATAATAACTGCTTTAAAATTTTAGGTTTATAGATGCCAATAACATTTCAGAAAAATCATGTGAACCATTTGAATCTAGTATCCTCCTTGCATCAGCCCCCGTGATTGATTGATCACCCATATTACTTTGCCTGATTGTTTAGAGGATCATCCAGATGGAGAAGATAAAAGAGTTAATACCAACATCACACATAACCCAAGAAGAACACAACCTCATCTTAAGTTCTGGTTTCATCCTTATGCTAAAGTTCTAATTTTTTCCCTAATGAGACCACTACACAGAAACTTTAAGTTGATCATTGAACCTGACAACACTACGAATATTTTAAACCTCACCTTGGCCTTTCTTCCTCACTCACTCGAATTTCCTGGCAGTAGCAGTGGTGCTGATTACTCTCATCTGTGTCCAGAACTTGGTAAATGAAGCAATCTCACATCATTTTCCTTAATGAAAATAGATTTGGTTTTTGCTAGGCTGTGAGATGGAAAGGGATTACAGTAATGGCTTCATATGCCACAGAGGCACCAACACTTCTGTGCAGCAAGGGAAAGTGTTCATTTCTACTCTTGTTCTTTGGTGGAAAGAACATTTAGTCAAAGCTTTCCTCAATGGAAGAGTTGAAAGTCCCCAAATACAGCCTAATATTATTATCTCCCATTTGTCTCATTTTTCAGACAATACGATTTCCTTCTGCAGCTACAAAGTGGTTTCAGAGGAGAAAAGACAAAGCAAAATGGATAAATCTAAAAAAAATGTTGTGGCTTATCTAATTTGAAATAGAAGGATTGAGATAAGCTCCTTTTTTTCTTCACACTTCAAAGTGAAGAAAACAAAGTTGTTACTATCACCATCATCAACATCATCATCAGCTGCCAGGACAATAGAAGTCGTCCAGCATAGCCATATGATCATAATAACGGACACAATTTAGAGCTTTGCAGCTGGGATTTGACTGAATCCTAGGACCTTATCTCACCCCCACCCAATTTTAAAACAGTTCTAAGCCACTGAAGCAATGAAAAGTGACAAAGTCCATCCCATGACACAAGGATACTTCCTGCCTGCGCCTGTCACTATTTGGTAGTCAAAAGGCATAAACAGTCCAAAAAAAAATGGAGGGGAGAGAAGACAGTCTGAGATCATCTTCTGGACTCAAGAACCGGGATATTCCATTTCAAAAGTACAAAAACACATGAGGTAAGAGTTGTCTGAATTGCCCACATTGAATTGAATCTTTAACATGGGACAATCTATGACTGTGGACAGTCTCCTCAATAGTAGTGGGTCCCCGGTACTCTGCCATAATGCAGTTGCCTGATCATTTTCAGTTAAAAAATACATTTAAAATTAAGAAATATCACTACTTTCTTTGCTTTTAGTAATGCAAATCTTGATACCACAAGAGTTCAATCCCTCACAATGTCAAAGTAAGACTCAATAATTTTTTTTGGAGGGGGGGGCAGACAATCCACTTGCTTGTGGGATAAAGATGAAAATTGTTAGAAATGAAGAAACTATGTAATATAGTGATCTGAAATGCTACAGGAATAAACATCATGATTACCTGATGCTAGCCCCCCCCCCCCAACACACACACACAGGATAAGGTCCCAAGTATGAATTATGATTCTGAAATTTTATTTTATTTTACTAACTCCAGATTGGACCAAATTGTCTAGATTTGATTCTGTAGTAGAGGATCACAATCTGAAGAAATTCAAGCTGAACCAAAATCAAACATCCAAAATAATTAGGCAAAATCCAACATCTCTAACATGGCCACATAATGTGACAATAAGGTGACACAATGCAGAATGGAGGAACTAAACTTTGTTCAATGATCTCACACTCTTCAATCATGTGGATGATCTCACATAATGTATTTAAATATCTACTCATTCCCTTTGTTTGTTAGATGTACTTGTAAGTAGGAGATGATTGGGAGGGTTTCAGTGCTTGCTGATTGTTTTCTGGGTTTGGTATCTCAAAGTTATTTTTCCTTCTATTCGCTTCCCAAATTTTTGTTGAACATAACAGGTTGCTGGACAATCCATTTTTCTAAGGTTTTTAAAGCATAGCTTAGCTTTCAAATACATTTTCAGGTAACTTATTAAAAGACTGTTTTTTTCTTAATCACTGATTTTTTCCTAACACATATGTATTGTTTCTTTGTGCTTTTGTGAGATATGTTCAAAAAGGTTTTCCTTTCACTTCATCTAATTCTTTGAGAGTTTGATTTGCCCCAATGGGTTTCCATGGATAAGTGGAGATTGAAACCTAGGCCCTATCTACATTGCCATATATTGCAGTTTATACTGCATTATAATGGTCAGTTTATTCTAGTACAATGCAGATTATATGAGTCTACGCTGCCATATAATCCATTCCAACGAAGTTAATCTGCATTCTGAAACCTGATTACATGGCAGTGTACATGGGCCCCTAGTCTCCAGGGTTGTAGTCCAACATTCATCATTTTGTCCTTGTAGAGCCCTAGGGGTGTATCTGGATAGAATGGTAATGTTTTAGAAACAGATGACAAACAGTGAATAAGGCATGCAATTAACAAGTTTTCCAATGCCATTGACAAGTTAAGCATATAAAATGACCTGGGATTGGGGAACTATATGTGCAGTTAATGATGTATATGCTTATTTGGGAGTATATAGGATTTCAGCCTGTGTTGGATGGGGTTATACTCCCCCTGAAGACACAGGTTCACAGCTTGGGAGTCTCCTGGACTCCTGGACTCATTGCTGAGACTGTAACCCCAGGTTTCGGCAGTGACCAGGGGAGCATTTACACAATTAAAACTTGTGCACCATTTGCGCCTGTACCTTGGGAAGTCAGGCTTGGCCACGATTGTCCACGGTCTGGTTACATCCCGAATAGAATACTGCAAGGCACTCTACATGGGATTGCTTTTGAAGACTGTTTGGAAGCTTCAAATGAACCAACAGGTAACAGCTAGATTGCTCACTGGAGTGGCATACAGGAAGCATACAACTCCCCTGTTACATCAGCTCCACTTGCTGCCAGTCTGCTACCAAGCACAATTCAAAGTTTTGGCTTTAACCTATAAAGCCCTAAATGGTTTCAGCCCAGCTTACTTGTCCAAATAGATCTCCGCCTATGAACAATCTCAGAGTTGAAGATCATCTGAGGAGGCCCTGCTCTTTGTCCTGCCTCCTTCAAGGCATGATTGGTAGGGACAAAAGACAGGGCCTTCTCAATGGTGGCCTCATAGCTGTGAAATTCCCTCCCCAGGGATATTAGATCAGCCCCCTCCCTCCTGACCTTCCGTAAGAGAGTATAAACATGGTAACCAAGACTTTGGAGAACTTGTGCAATAAATAGATATGGAATGATGTGCAATGACTATTGAAATGGCTCAGATTATGTTTGTGAATTATGTGATTAATTGTGGAGGTATTATTTTAAATGTTTTTATTGTTTAAATGTATTTCATAATTCTATTTTTAAATTTTTATTTTAATTGTATATTGTTTTAAGGCATCAAATAGTTGGCTGAGCCACCATGTGTCCCCTCCGGGGTGGAGAAAGGTGAGGTAGAAATGTCGTGAGTAAATAAATAAATTCCCATTTTCAAGTCAATCTCCAGGTCCATCCAGTTTCTAGTGTACTGTGTATAGTAGGCATTAGGGTTGTCCATATGTTCGTAAAAATTCTCCTACTGTAATTATTTCGTATTGTTTCCGTTTTTTGACACGAGTATTGAAACGTTTTCCCTGGGCGCAACTGGCAATGTAATACGATCCATCGTTGGCCCATTCTGCAATTGTGTCTTTAAATTTTCGTTAATTTTTTTCCTCCAAAAATTATTATTATTATTATTTTGTTTCTGCAACCTAACATGAACGGGAGCCTAGCGCAGCCTAACATGGCTCCTGCTCCCTGCCAATCAGAGTCTTCCACGATGGCTAAAAAAGGTGGGGGCTAAATCACCTCTGCACGGAGCCAAGCCATTCTGGGTTGGGATACCGAGGAGAGAGGGTGGTTTGCATGCGCCGTGAAGCTGAGAGGGCAAAGTGACTGGGGGTAGAGGGTTGTTGCTGCTTAGATATTGTGTTGGGGGGAAATTGGCTTGGGGCAGAGTCCTTGCTGTGGATGTTGGGAATTTTTTTTTTCCAAAGGAGTCTGCGTCCCTCCCTGCTAGTGCTGAGCTTTGGGTTGGTTCCTTCTCCTGAGGTAGACCTTTTGCCTTTTTATTTTTCCTTTTTTGGAATAAAGCAATCACCCCATAAGCCTTTCTTTCCAAGCCTTAAAAGGAGGGAGCTTGAAAATTATAGTTTTCTAAGCAGCACTTCTGCTTCCCTGTAAGCGCTGAACTTCCCGCCAAGGCATTGCTTCCCTCACACTCCATTTCTATTCCCAAGCCTAGGGCTGAGTTTTATTTCTGCAATCACAAAGTCAGACATTGATTTGATTCAATAGAGGGTCCACAGCAATTTATAGTTTCCAAAGGACGTGGGCACTCCTGCCAAGGCATTGCTTCCCTCACGCTCCATTTCTATTCCCAAGCCTTGGGCTGAGTTTTATTTCTGCAATCACAAAGTCAGACATTGATTTGATTCAATAGAGGGTCCACAGCAATATATAGTTTCCAAAGGACGTTGCCAATCCTGTCAAGGCATTGCTTGGCGTGTGCTGCATTTCTAATCCAAAGTCCTCAGCCAGAGTTTCATTTCTGCAATCACAAGGTCAGCCAGTGGCACCATTGATCAAAAGGTTCAAAGGCAATTTATAATTTCCAAAGGACGTTGCCAATCCTGTCAAGGCATTGCTTGGCGTGTGCTGCATTTCTAATCCAAAGTCTACACAAGTAGAAGAGGGACTTTTACAGTGATAAGAACCCAATTGAACAGGAAATAAGACTTTCAAACCAGGAACAGGTTTCTTCAAATATTGAAAAATAGTGTATTATAAAAAGTTATGAAAATTCGCCAAAAATCATAGGAGACAGGAAACATTCTGCAATTTGTTGAGCAAAGAATGTGGAATGTGTGCTCCGACTGTACCAAATTTGATGAGAATAGCTCAAGAAATGAGGGCGGGAGACCCCCAGAAAAGTCCCCCCGGTTTCCTGTTTTTTGGCGATTGCGCATGCGCGTCCGCCATTTTAGAAACATTTTAGAAACATTACGAATTTTCGGAAATATCCAAAAATTTTGGGTGAAACATTTAGAAATAATTTCTACATCGAAGAGCCGGCACCCCCTACTTTAGAAACGAGAATTGAAACATTTTTTCCATCGATCGGACAAGCCTAGTAGGCATGGGTGAATTAATCGGAATTGTTGTTAATCGTAATAAATCTGAATGGGGTTCTGATGTGGTTTGGCGCTTCGAATTTAACCTTCCAATTCGAAGTGTTGGCGCCCATGCCTTGGAAACCTTTGGATAACCTTTGGATATATGAGAAAGTGTTTTAATTCAACCACTCTCCTGGCTAGCATTGGGGTTTCTATGGGGCTCTTAAACCTGTTGATATCCAGGAGAGAAATCTCCCTTCCCGTCCTGGTTTTAGAAGTGGAGGGAGCCTGGTTTACAAAAGGCATTGGTGGCTGTTGCTTCACCTCTGCAGGATCTTCCTTGCAAACCACGACCTCTTCCCCTTCGCAGCCATCCCCTCCTGCCTTTGCAAGAAGCTTTAAGTGAGGAAAGGGGGAAAAGGAGGGGGGATCAATCCCAATCCACGATCCAGATCACTTCACTCCAGTTATGTGCTGGCAAAACCCCAAACTAGAACTCTAACTAAACATCCAACCAGGTTGGTGTGTGAATTCAGGGGGGGAAGATAATTGGAAAGGGGCAGCGAAAACTTTTTGTAAAGTTTCAAATTTTTTTCTTCTTCAAAATTTGGAAATTACTTTAGAATCAAAGCGCCAGCACCCCCTACTTTTGAAGTGAGTTTTGAACCATTTTTTTCATGGATCGCCCATGCCTAGTGTATCGTTTTTACTGGGGCCACTTTATTTTGCCATTATTTTCCTAGCTATGATGTCCCCCCTGAGGCCAATGTGAATATTTTTCATTTGAAAGATAGTAAACATGTTAAGACATTCTTCAATTAGTTTACAGTATTTGAGAGTAGATATTTCTTCCATTTTTATGATATTGTATTTATTTTGCATTTTTGAATTTTTTAAATTTCTGTACATTGTATTGCTCCTTGAAGATATTATTTCTAGTAAAGGTTATGTGGTAGTTTTAGATTCCCATTGTAAGCTGTCTTGTGTCATTCTTGAGTAGAGAGATGGAGAAAAATAAATTAAATAATAACATAAGTGAAACCCAGAAGGTATTTTATGGGCTTATCCCTCATACAAATAGAAAATCTGATTTAAGCACTCTAATTGCTTTCTGAATTAGTGCAGACTGAATAAGGAATTTGTGATTTGAATAGGGATGCTATCTGAGACATAAACAGCTGGAGTAGGCATCAGGCATTTTAATCTGCTTAATTATTTAGACAAAAGATGCAAAGGATATGTCATATGGATGGCATGAGTTTCATAATGTATGTTTTTCCATACAGCTCTGGAAAGCAAACAGACTCTTCCAAACATATTAAGAATAGGAGAGTTTATCCAAAATTCTTGTCCATCTCGATTGTATCCTGCAGGCCCACCTTTTCCCAAAAAACCTTTTACTTAAGAAATTACACATTTTATTATTGTTTTTAAAAGCATGATCACTGTTGACAGACAGCTGTTCCCTGAAATGTAACAGAATCAGGCATGATATCTTTTTAAAGCCTAAATCTGAGATTACTTATATTTAACTGCAAGGTAAATTGTCTTACTTTATTTAATTCATTCCTGCCTTTCTCTTGAAACAGGACCCAAGTACTAATAAGACAGGGGTATCAAACTCATTTTATTATTATTTCAATTTTTAGGGAAAATCAATTTTTTCCCATTTTGGATGATAATTTCCTTTTAAAAAATGAGCGGTCAGGAGGTTTCCAGGATCTTTGGGAGACTTTGAAACCCACATGATGTTTCCTGCTCTCAAAAGTGTTATTGTACATGCTATTATCTTCAGCTTCTATATGAGCTGTGACCATTCTTGGAAAGGAATCACTTCACTACAGTTGTCTGCTAACTTGAAGGTTGCTCTAAGACAATGTTCGTTATGTAGAGTTACTTTTAATGTTGACCCAGAAACTGCTGGACTTCTAAGAGTCAAGGCATTCAATGGCCTACCCCAGGTGGTCAATTGGCTACTTACTGCCCAGCTACATCCTGGTTTTTTTTTTTTTTACATTAGATCCTCAGCCCCTGTTCGGAGTTTTACAGCCACATTGCATAGTGAAATTGGCAAATGCAAAGCACATTGAGGACATCCAAGGTGCTACGCCAGTTTTTGGAGAAGGGATGAAAAGACCACATGTAGATTGCTTTGTTTTAGCATTGTTCCAAGAGCTCAAAAATAATTTGTGATCTTTTGAAAGGTATGCCTAGCAGTATCATTGGTTCCTACATAAATCAACATGAGGGAGGAGGGTGATGGGGCTTTAGGAGCCTGGTGAGCCTCTGAGTGACATGGTATATTTTTGCCCCTGGGAGGCAGCATACTTCTCGAGCCATCCCATCCTGTCTGGAAATGTTGGCTTCTGTTCCTCTAAGGAGGGAGTCGCCTACTACCAAGACCTGTTTCCTTTTAGGATTGACAGGGTCTCTTTTGTGCGAGATAGTAATTAGGTCCCCTGAAAAGTATTCCTGTTGAAGTGGATTGTGTAGGTGTAAAGTGTTGTCCTCCTCCTTGACATCCCCAGTGCATTTGTCAATGGCAATCCATTGAGATGTGTCTAAGAGACCATCACTCTCCCAAGGGTGTTCTGGTTGCGCCTGGTCTACAATTGGGGATGGAGCATCTGCATGATTGTGTAAGTCTGAATGTGGTGATGCATCATCCCCATCAGGGCTATCTGCCGTGCATTGATCAAGGGTAACCCACTGAGCAGTATCTAATTAATTGTGGCCCTCCACAAGATGTGTTTCCTGATCAGATGTTAGTGCTGTAAGAATTTGGAATCTGTTGTATAAGTCAAGCTGAGCAGAAGAATTCTGCAGAGGCTGCCTGTTCCTGTGTCTCTTTCTATGGGTGACCTCTTTCCAAGCCTGAGGGTTGTCTACATTTGAGCTGATCTCCCCATAAAGTTCCTGATCATGGTAGTGTTGGTGTGATGTGGGTTGTGTATCTTGAACAGCGTGTTATGCAGTATCCAAGAAGAGCTCAAGTTCCTGAATATCCTTAAGGGTCTTAATATGGTCCTTGAGTTGTTGGATCCTCTGATCCATCAGAGTCAGCTGTTTACACTTGGTGTAGATGTAGTTGAGTAGTTGTTTGTGTAAGGAAGCTGAACATGCTGCAAGTTGTGCATGCGATGCCAAGTTTTTGCTTTTGTTTCATCTCTTGGCGAGTAAAGTTACCAAGTAGAATTCTTATAGTATGTGTTTATGGGCAGACTGCTACCCACCTCCCTGTGTGTGTTTTTAATGTTGTTTTTGTTTATTGTATGTACTGTAACAAAGTGGTTTGGTGTAGGGGTGGTTTCATGCACACCATTAGGTGTGCGTAATGCTGGCTCAGAAAGCTTCAACAGGAAGCCAACAATCAGTCAAAACAATAGCACCTTCAACACAATTGCAGAGCAGCTAGCCTTAATTACAGGAGGCAAGCCCACACTCAGCTTCCTAATGCAGTCTCAGAAGAGAATAATAATACAGTCAAATGACTAGGATTTTTTTTTGTGAAGGCTAGGAAAGGGCCATCACACCCAATTTTGACAGGTGAAGCATTTCATATATATGAAGTATAAAAGAAATGCATGCCTTTATTCTTTTTTGCCACCATGAACTTCACAGCAATAGCTGTGATTTCAACCCATATGGCTATTAGTTTCAGTGAATATACAAGGAAGAAACAGGGAAATGTTAGTACTTTTTACTGTATATCTAGGTATACAATCTATGCATCTTAGCATCCTCAGAATCACTCAATTTCTGGAGAATCCATGACGGCACTTAAGGAATCATAAATATTTGTGCACCAATTGATGTTTTAAATGTTATTTTTCAATGGTAAAATCAAATACATCAAAAGCATAAAGCAACATGAAGAAATTTATAATAATCTATTATGAGACCTGGTGCCCCCGGTGGAGTAGTGGGTTAAAGCCTTGTAACTTGAAGGTTGGGTTGCTGACCTGAAGGCTGCCAGGTTTGAATCCCACCTGGGGAGAGTGCGGATGAGCTCCCTCTATCAGCTCCAGCTCCATGCGGGGACATGAGAAAAGCCTCCCACAAGGATGATAAAAACATCAAAAAAAAAAAAACAACCATCCGGGCGTCCCCTGGGCAACATCCTTGCAGACAGTCAATTCTCTCATACCAGAAGTGACTCAGGTTGCTCCTGACACAAAAAAACCTGGTGTAAAAAAGGAAAAAAATGGAATTCTAAACCCATGAAACAACCAAATTATTAGGGAAAGAACTACTAGAGAATTTCAAATTATTTGAAATTATTTCAAAGAAATTGAGTTGTTTTTTCCCCTCTCTGACCCATCAGCTATCCTGAAGGAAGCATATTTTAATGGTAAATGTTTTCCCCTTTCTTTGGTGCTACCATTAACATGGTTAATGGGAATATGGGAGAGAACCTATTTGATGGCTACTTCCATGAGAAGTGTGGCTAGTCCTTTCTCAGTTATGTTCTGCCAAGATCATTTAGGCAAGAGTTTTGTTTCTTTTAATGCAATTCAAAAGGGTGTTTTAATGTGGTGGCCTACATCTTTATTATGTTTTTATTGTGTTTTTAATGGATTTTTTTAAAAAACAAAATCAAATATTTTGTGTAATATTTTAGCTGTACTGTTCCGTCCCCCAGGACGATGGTTTGCCTTACCTATTGGTCGTTTGTTTGTTTTCCCTCCTTTACATTTTGTTTGAGCCTCTGGCTGCAAAGGCCTAGGAAAGGTGGCTTGGAATCTGCAAGAGCTGGCTGCAGTTTTCTTTGCAGTGATTGGTCAAAGAGTGCAACATCTTAGGACCGCCCTTTTTACCAGGGTCTAGTCTCCATTTTGGAGCTTCATTCTGGCTATAGTCTTCCAACGTGCTGGAGCTGTGCAAGGCTAACTGGGACAAATCATCTTCAAAACCAGGCCAATCTAAGCCTATCCAAATTAGATAAGTATTGAATTATATTGATCTGGAATAGGAAATCTAGTTAGAGGAGCAAAGTTATTCCATCGCTTCTAGAACTAATCTTTGCTGTAAAGATAGGGAAGGAAAGAGTTTCTCCTTCTAATATAGGCAGCGTGATTAGGGTATAGTGGTTTTATAATCACTTTTGCCTTCTGGAACCAGGGATAATTCTGCAACTAAAACCTATGGAAATTTGTTTCATTTTCTGCAACTTTAAGATCTGTGCCAGGTTTACAACCTTGTATGAATAAACATCCTTTTTTGAAGTTATCCAGACTCAGTCGTTCAATATCTATAGGACAGCTTATAGGGATTTGCAGTTCGCCCGGATAAAGGACAGCACGTTTCAGTTTTATAGTTTTTTATTGTCCGGCGGACGGCACAGTTTTGAGGTCGATCAGCGGTTTTTCCGCTTCAGCTAGCTTGCACGGCTTTATAGTTTTTTATAGTTTAGGAAGTTTTAGTATAGGCTGCGGCTTTTCCGCCTGAGCTCAGTCTGCATACCTAAAGACTCTACCAGCGTCTGAGGCAGTGGAGCCCGCTCTCAGACCTGAAGGAGTCAAATAGTGGGGCTCTATTTCCTTGCTATTTGGCTCGCGTGTGCGCACGTAGCCCAGTGGCTTTCTGGGTTTGCACAGGCTGTGCAGTTCCCAGCAACGTCCAGGGCTCCCTCGGCGGTAGACCTCGAGCCGCGGAGCACCAGCGACAGTTCTTTGGCTGGCTCTGAGGCGTGGAGCCCACCAGAACCAGGCTAGAACCTGGACAGGCCTGGCAACGCTGCTGTGAGTTCGGCCGGAGCACTCAACCGGCTTTGACAGCCTCTTCATCAGGAGTTCGGCCGGAGCACTCGGCCGGCTTTGACCTGCCTCATGGTCCGGCGGTGGTGACCTGCCTCATCGTCCTGCGGTGGTGACCTGCCTCATTGACCTGCGGCGGTGACCTGCCTCATCGTCCTGCGGTGGTGACCTGCCTCATCGTCCTGCGGTGGTGACCTGCCTCATCGTCCTGCGGTGGTGACCTGCCTCATCGTCCTGCGGTGGTGACCTGCTTCATCGACCTGCGGTGGTGACCTCCCTTCACAGCGGGGAGGAGGCGTCTCTTCTCTCCTCCTTTCCAAAGCCAGCCTCGGTGCTCCTTCGGCGGCAGGCCTCGAGCCGCAGAGCACGAGGTGCTTGAAAATTTGGCGAAGTCGCCATTTTGGCAGTTTACGTCACTCGGGCAAGGGAGGTATCAAGTGGCAAGTTGCTGTCAGTTGACATTTTGCAGCTTGCCCACCAAAGTCTGGCGCCAAAGGTCACAATCTTTGTAAAGTATAGTTACTTAGTGATATATATTGCTATGGTTAAGTGCATTGTATTATATATTGCATTTGCTTTTATTGTAAATTTACTTGCTGGTATGTTGTATTTGCCTTTGTTGTAAATTTACTTGCTATTAAGAATACATAATGTCTATGCAATTTCAAGATGATACAGATGGTATACCTCCTTCTGAGGCTGAAAGTAGGAATGAAAGGCCCCAAAGGATAAAGCACCCTTCAGCCAAAATGCTAGCCCATCTAATAGATGAAAAGGAGCTCCTCCATGTGAGGTTAGGTTCGGCATGGGAGCGAATTGTAACATTGATGGACAGAATTGAGAGCTTGGGTATTACAAGGGTGCCATCCATAATACAGACAGACCTTGAAGAGACCTTCGGTCTCTGGAGGGGTTTGGTGTCTAAGATAGTCCAGGTCCTCGAGCGCATTAACGCCAAGGATTCAGAGTTAGAAATAGTGAGTGTCTTAGCTGACACTAATGAGAAAGAAAATAAGGTGAGGGCAATTCTAGATGCCTTGGAATTTAGTTCTCCACCTGTTAATCTAAGGTCTGAGCCAAAAGGAAATCAGTCTTCCTTATGCAGCCATGAGACCAATCTTTTAAAATCACCTGCTGTGGCACTTAGTCTTAAGTCCAACCGCTCTAGCCAGGTATCTAAACTAAGGGAGTGTGCATCATCTAAACATAGCCACTCTAGCAAGTCTTCTGCTGCTGGGAGTGCCATCTCTTCCCTAGCTGCCTTGCACATTAAGGAGGCTGCACGTCTGGAGCTAAAGAGCAAGGTAGCGGGGGCGGAGGCTGATGCTAAGGCAGCTGATCTCACCCTTCCCTTTAAAGAAGAAGAGCAACGACTGCAAATAGAACAGGCCCGTAGACAAAGCGAAATGCAAATGGAACAGGCCCGTAGACAAAGCGAAATGCAAATAGAACAGGCTCGTATAGAGATGCTTAGAATAAAGATGGATGCCGCAGCCAAAAGGGTAAGGGCTGAGACTTTGGCCAAGGCCCTAATTGAGCCACTCACAGAAGAAAATGTAAGCCAGTTACCAATACAGAACCCTTCTGCCAAAGTGTTTGCGCACCTTGGCAGCATGTACAGCCAGTTTTCGGATGAGGAACAGGGAGACTTCTCTCCTTACCCAGAGCAGGGCCCCAAAGTCACTTTTGAGTTTCCTGCAGAGCAGAGCGTCATAGCGGGGAGCTCACCCTTGCTCGAGCTACCTGTGCCTCCTGCTAAAACCCTAGGTCAGTCAATCAGGGCCTCAAGGCCGAGCGCTAGTTGGCCCCTACAGACAGCTGCACAGGGAACCATCGATTCGTCAGTGGTCGATGTCATCCCTCCAAGAGGCCAAAGGTTGACGCAAGGTACACGGTGGGAGTCCACTCCACAACAGCAAACTCCTCAATTGTTCCCTTCGACGCCAGAGTCCCAGCTTGTCTCCATCATCAGAAGCCCCAGAAGAGATCTTAAGGACAAGGGTGTCGAAAAGTTTTCGGACAAGCCTGAGGAATTTCTTCTCTGGAAGGCCACCTTCCAGAGAGCAATCAGAGACTTAAAGTTATTGCCTGAGGAAGAACTGACTCTTCTGGCTGCATGGTTGGGCCCAGCCTCATCCTCACAAGTTAAGAAGATCTACGCAGCCCACGTAGCCGATCCCGACAAAGCCCTGGAAAAGGCCTGGGCCAGGTTGCAGCAGAGGTATGGGGCCAGCACAGAGATTGAAGCATCTCTTATGGACAAGCTCCAAAGGTTCCCAGCTTTAAAACTCAAAGACTTCAAACACTTGTGGGACCTCAGCGATCTCCTTACGGAATTAGAGTCGGCCAAGGAGAATCCAGAACTGCCCGGTTTGAAGTGCCTCGATCAGCACCTGTCCCAGAGGCAGATCTTGACCAAGCTGCCCTTCACTTTGCAAGAACGCTGGGGACAGGAGGTCTTCAACTACAAGGAGGCCCACTCCCAGGCATACCCTCCATTTTCTCATTTGGTCCAGTTCATCACCAGGGCAGCCAGAGAAAGGAATGATCCACAGACGGGCCTCCCCACCTTATACCAAGGGACCCAGCCAGAGAAGGCACCTGAAGTGGACAAGAAACCACCTAGAGAGGCCAATAGACCTGTCAGCGTAAAGGCAGTCGAAACTCAACACAAGACTGACGAACCCAGGTCGGAGGTAAAAGAGTTGCTTTGCCCTATTCACCAAAAGCCTCACAGCTTGGCCAACTGCAGGGAGTTTAGTAGAAAGACATACAAAGAAAGGCAACAGCTAGTTCAAAGGCAGGGAATCTGCTTTAGATGCTGTGGAGCAACTCCACACTTTGCATCCAACTGCAAAGAAAACATCAAGTGTGAGAAATGCAACAGCCTCAAGCATTGCACCGCAATGCACAACTCCAATATCATCTCCCACCCCAAAGAGAACGCTTCACCAAAAGAAAAGTCAGCAGTCGAAGACACCGACAAGCCAGCCGCACCAGAGATGCAGGTGGAAGTTTCAGCAGTCGCCTGTACAGAGCTGTGTTCTGACTCGCACCAGTACAGAGTTTGTCATCCTATCTGCCTAGCGGATGTATATTCAGCCAGAAGACCTTGGCTTAAAAAGAGACTTTACGTGGCTTTGGATTCACAAAGCGACGCCTCCCTGGCGACTCCAGAGTTTTTCCAACTGTTTGACATAAAAACCCAGATGGTCGACTACACTATGACTACGTGTGCAGGAAAAAAGAAGTTGCAGGGTCGCATAGCATCTGGCTTTGTTGTCTCCTCTTGCGACCAGAAGAGACAGTTCAAGTTGCCAGACCTGATTGAGTGTTCCTCCATCCCTCGGAACAAAAAACAAATTGTAACTAGAGAAGTTGTGGAGGCTCATCCACATTTGCGACGGTTAAAGAATGCTATACCAGCCTTTCGGCCAGATGTGGACATTGCCCTTTTGCTTGGCTCGGACTGCCCGAGCTTGTTCTGTGTGAACGACCAAGTTAAAGGACCTCCAGGTGCACCTATCGCACAACAATTGCCATTAGGCTGGACAGTCATAGGCCCAGTGTGCATAAACAAGATGCACCCACCATCGTCGTTGGACTCCAATCAAGCACAGGTGCTTAAAGGTGGACGTCCTACACTTGTGCGCAGTTGCCTAAGTCATATCTCGGTCTACTGCCAAGCAATAACTCCAGAGTATTCCTCCATCTTCAAAGTCTCTGAGAGAGACGAAGCCACAGCGCTCTCGAAAGATGAGCAAAGGTTTTCGGACATTATGAATGCTCAAGTCTCACGAAGTGCAGAGGTGAAAGCTTGCAAGACAACCACAGAAATCAAGATGGGCCAAAGATCTTGTCTGGAACGACACCATTTTGAACGTTTTTCGGAATGGCACAGTCTTCTTAGAGCAGTTGCTAGGCTTATACATCGCTTAGTCTGCAAAGATAGTCAGCTTTTGCAAGTTCAGGACATGTTGAAGGCTAAGGGAGTAATATTCAGGTCAGTTCAGAGGCATGAGTTTAGTCTAGAAATAGCCAGGTTAGAACAAGGGCTTGACACCCCCAGCCGGAGTTTCTTGCATGAGTTAAACCCATTTCTAGACAAGGAGGGCATTTTAAGAGTGGGAGGGAGGTTAGCTAAGGCTAAACTCAAAGTGTGTACAAAGAACCCCATCATTGTACCCCCCAATAGCCATATTGCTTTGTTGTTGGTTCGTCACTACCATGAGAAAATCCATCATCAAGGTAGAACTCTGACTGAGGCGACCCTTAGAAATGAAGGCCTGTGGGTGGTAAATGCTAAAAGTTTGGTCAGCAGTGTTATTTTTAAGTGTGTCAAATGTCGGCGACTCAGAGTCAGCTGATGGCTGAGTTACCTCAGGACAGGACTTTGACAGACCCCCCCTTTTCCCATGTGGGAATCGATGTGTTTGGTCCTTGGGAGGTTGTCACTAGGAAAACCAGGGGTGGTGTTGTAAATAACAAAAGATGGGCGGGTTTGTTTACTTGTTTGTCAAAACGAACTGTCTATATAGAGGTTGCAGAGGGAATGGACACTTCATCATTCATAAATGCCTTGAAAAAGTTTATAGCCCTCAGAGGGCCAATTAAGTCAATTTGGTCGGACTGTGGCACCAATTTCGCATGTGCAGACCTTAGCCAACCACTTCTGGAAGAGGTGGAAGGCCGAATACTTAAGCCAGCTTCCAACCAGAAGACTCTGGCAAACCCAAAGGACAATGCCAAGGTGGGAAACCTTGTGTTGCCAAAGGACAAAGACTTGCCCCGCTATGCCTGGCCTATGGGCATTATACTAAAGACCTTTCCTTGCCCTGACGGTAAGGTTAGAAAAGTTCAAGTAAAGACTCATAGTAAGGACAAAATGTCTGTCCTGGACAGACCAATTAGTGACCTCGTGTTGCTTATTGGAGATGTTTAAAGTTCTAGTGTTTGTATTGTTGTGTATACAAAGGTGTTTGTATGTTTTTGATTGGTAAATTCCCACATCCTGGGAATTTAGCGGGGAGTGTTCCGTCCCCCAGGACGATGGTTTGCCTTACCTATTGGTCGTTTGTTTGTTTTCCCTCCTTTACATTTTGTTTGAGCCTCTGGCTGCAAAGGCCTAGGAAAGGTGGCTTGGAATCTGCAAGAGCTGGCTGCAGTTTTCTTTGCAGTGATTGGTCAAAGAGTGCAACATCTTAGGACCGCCCTTTTTACCAGGGTCTAGTCTCCATTTTGGAGCTTCATTCTGGCTATAGTCTTCCAACGTGCTGGAGCTGTGCAAGGCTAACTGGGACAAATCATCTTCAAAACCAGGCCAATCTAAGCCTATCCAAATTAGATAAGTATTGAATTATATTGATCTGGAATAGGAAATCTAGTTAGAGGAGCAAAGTTATTCCATCGCTTCTAGAACTAATCTTTGCTGTAAAGATAGGGAAGGAAAGAGTTTCTCCTTCTAATATAGGCAGCGTGATTAGGGTATAGTGGTTTTATAATCACTTTTGCCTTCTGGAACCAGGGATAATTCTGCAACTAAAACCTATGGAAATTTGTTTCATTTTCTGCAACTTTAAGATCTGTGCCAGGTTTACAACCTTGTATGAATAAACATCCTTTTTTGAAGTTATCCAGACTCAGTCGTTCAATATCTATAGGACAGCTTATAGGGATTTGCAGTTCGCCCGGATAAAGGACAGCACGTTTCAGTTTTATAGTTTTTTATTGTCCGGCGGACGGCACATGTACTGCATATTAGAAAATCTTAGGTCCCATTATGGGAGAAATAAAGCAGGCAGAGCAATATGATTTACATAAATAAATAAAATGGAAAAATTCTGAGTCATTACTTGACTAGAATGAGCATTTAATCAATTAAATAGCCTCATGTATGCTCCAAGTTTGTACTTCTAAGTGAATGATCTGCTTTGCAAATTTGCCACTATTATGGCTGCTTATACATTAACTTCCATTGGCATTTGCAGATAAATGTGTACAGAGTAAGTTTTTCCAAGTTTTTTTTTACTGTCAGCAAAGGGTTTTAACTGTGATATGACAAACATGGGAGACACTTTTGACAAATCAAGCAGACCTCAGTTGTAACCCTTGCTTAAGGTTTGTTCAGTGTCTGTGGCTAAGTAAACTGCATTCTGTCTGATAAAACGGAGATAATAATGGCCAGGTTTCTGTTATACAGTAGTGGCTGTAAAAGGCTATATTCTCATGGTTCACTATAATGTCAAAATATTCTATATAACTTTCAATGTATATTAATTGATAGTTTATGAAGTGGAAAGTAGCCAACATAAACTTGGCATTTATTTTATTCAATGCTCCTCTGAGCCACTTTGGAGTCCAATTTCTAGAAGACAGGCAAATGAAATAAATAGTCATTTGTCCCCTCAAGATGCGATTAAGAATGCACATCACAATAAAAATAACACATGTTTGATGAAATGTATTCTAGATGTTTAGGACCATTACTTAAATAAGCTTTGTAGAAAAGTTAGTATAAGGTCCGTATTGAGTTCTGTTAGAAAATATTGGGCTCGTTATTGGAACTCATTTGTATGGCAATCAGAAAAAAGACTATTCGCTTTAATGATAAATATCTTACCATATTGAAAAATGTATATTTGTAAATCTGAAATAATTCATATATTTTAGATATCTTTTAATGGCCAACAACACTGTCTGTATGTGTACGTAATTACAAGAATACAGGAAGTGCTTAAGAAAGGTTCAAGTTCTTCAGATGTTACAGACAAACTTCAACATACAGTAGAGTCTCACTTATCCAACATAAACGGGCCAGCAGAACATTGGATAAGTGAATATGTTGGATAATAAGGAAGGATTAAGGAAAAGCCTATTAAACATCAAATTAGGTTATGATTTTACAAATTAAGCACCAAAACATCATGTTTAACAACAAATTTGTCAGAAAAAGTAGTTCAATATGCAGTAATGCTATGTAGTAAATACTGTATTTACGAATTTAGCACCAAAATATTCACGATGTATTGAAAACAGTGACTATAAAAATGTGTTGGATAATCCAGAACGTTGGATAAGTGAGACTCTACTGTAATTCAAAGTAATTTCATAAAGATAAAACATGAATAAAGACACTCTAAAATATATCCTGCAAGAGTTTTATTTAATTATATCACTGAAAGTTTTGACTTGTTGCTTTGGGAAAAGAATACTATAAGGAGAAAAATGTTTAGTTAAAACAAATCTAAGACTAGCTGGTGTTCAGTATGTCTGGAATGAATTCAGTTGTGTGTTATATCCCAAAACTGTGCCTAAATCATTTGCATGGAATAGGGCATTCTTAATATATTTGATTTATTCAAATAGTAACAATCAATTAAGCCTAGAAAAATTGCTTGAGCCATTATGACACATTAGACTTGTGCAGGAGCATTTTTATTGTTGTTTGTTCAACCTGTGCATTGCCCTAGAGCTGAACTTCTGAAGGTGAAGTGCGTAAATATGAACAATAATGAAGTCAATAAAATGGCACTGAATGCAAGAAAATTGAAAATCTAAAACTTCAATAAATGCAATTTTATATAGCAACAAATTAGATAGATTAGAGAAAAATATAATAGATCGTGTCAAATACTAAAGAAATTGGAGAGATCAGTCTGTATGACGAATGACATATATATCAAGTTCAAAAACTTGAGAAAATGAAAGAAAGTGTTTGTTGCTGAAAAACCAAGTGATATTTGTCAGGTGTCCTCTCTCTCCTAATTCCAAAATTTGGGAAAATGGGAGAAGAATGTGGTCATTATATGATACATTTTTTTTTCTTTTCCAGACATACATTGCTTATATTTACTCCCTTCCATCCTGTCCCTTTGAACAACAAATTTCAATGTTCAGTCACTGTGTACATAGCAAAATCAGTCAAAATACATAGCCTGTTATTCCATAGCTTTAGATGATATGTTTTAAAGTTGAGGTAAAGAGTGCAAATGAAAAATACTGAATAACAAAAATACCATTAATATGTCAAACATATAGCACATGCTATCAAGTGTTAGAAAAGTGCTAAACAGACTTGACTCCTTGTCCATGGCAGATAGCTAAAGAGGAAATTCCAACAATCAAGGTGCTGATTTTGGAATAAGAGAGATCTCCAGACTTGCTTCTGTGGTTAATGGGCCCTTGAATATGAGAATGTCAATGTGAGATTTGTGTAATGATAGTGTTCAAATGTAATTTGTGCCATGCTTGTATTGCAGTCAGATTGCATCAACCAGAGTGTGTAATAGTGTGTAAAGAGTTAATCACTAATGAGCTATGATGACCTTGGTGTGTGGCTGGAACTAGGGAGGATCCAGACACAAGAGTATGTCTTGAGTTCCAGTCGAGTTTGAGATCTGTTGGAGAACAGATTAGTCCTGTATTTGTTTGTCATCTGCAAGAGTCTGTTTGTATGTTTACTGCTTCATTGAGTAAAGCTTTGTATATTGCTTTTACTGACGTCTCGAAGTGTCACTTCATTCTGCACTCCATTGCTTTTCATACTACTACTGCTGCACTACAATATTCTGACAGAGAACAAAGGCTACTCTTTAACCCAGCCCGAGAGTGGACACCCTTAAATTGTGGAATTTAGACAGGGTACATGGGAGGGGGTAGGGATATTACTTTAGAACAGGCATGGACAAATTTAGGCCCTCAAGATGTTTTGGACTCCAACTCCCACAATCCCTAACAGCCTACCGGCTATTAGGAATTGTGGAAGTTGAAGTCCAAAACACCTGGAGGGCCGAAGTTAGCCCATGTCTGCTTCAGAAGATCATCTTTACAGTTGTTGGCTAGATCAACATGTTGGCTTACACTTGGAAATAGGGTGCCCCATAAATACTTCCAATAGATCACTCACATTTATTCCCAGGTTTGCTCTCTGAATTTTATTTTTTCTTGGAAATATGTGACTGTTATGTTCATAAAATCTTATGTCACAAATTCATCATGCTAGTGAAAATGCCTAGTATCAAAAAGACTCCCTTAACTTTATCCAAGTATTTTCCACAATAACTCTATTTAGAGGTCAAACATAGGCATGTCCAGCTGAGTGGTTATCTGTGTATGGCCCATCATCAGCCTACCCTGCTTATTATATTCCGACCCCATTCCTCCTAAAGATAGTTAGTGTTTCCATGCAGTGATAAAGCATAAATAGTAAAACAAAGATACAGCATCAATGTAATAATCTGATATTTCATGTTCATTTTCTTTTTAAAAAACTACTTTTTGCTTCAGATTAATGAATTCAATTTACAATAGGGAGAACAAAAAATAAACAAAATTGAGGACCTATAAAAAGTGCAACAGGAAGAGAAGGATTAGTCATGGAAACCAAATAGACAATATTTCCAATGTTTTGTTTTTTATGAGCTCTATTTCATTTTACACACATAAATGTGTGGGGAATGAGGAGAGAGAGAAAATAAATGGCCTAAGCCTTCAAAATACTTTTAAATTCTACCTTTTGCTTTGGTTCCCTTTTTATTTTTTATTCTATGTACACTATGTCCTTGTGGTTACTGCATCAAAGGTCTAATCATAAAATATATTGCTGACCCTTAAACACTTGAATTAAATTACTTTCAGTCAATTATGCTTTTTATCAAAAGCTAAGGACATAAGAGACTCTTCTGACAGATTGTCAAGGACACATTCTTACTGGACCTGTGTAAACCCTGCCTACCCCTTGTATATTAGTTGCAGATTTATTACTTTTAAAAAACACATTACATCATCCCATCTGGCATATGGACTGCAACTTGTTTTATAGCAGCAGTGTGAAAGATGTTGAATGGAATAAATGGATGAGAATATAGTACATAGGGGAACATTACACATATAGGTAAACGGTGCAGTAGAGATTTCTGCACAAAAGATTTCTGCACTTAAACTGTAACTAGAAACTTTTGATTTTGTGGTAATAATAAACTAATCTAATGAAGTTTAGGGGCCCCTGGTAGCACAGTGCGTTAAAGTGCTGAGCTGCTGAACTTGCGGACCAAAAGGTGCCAGGTTCAAATCCCGGGAGTGGAATGAGCGCCTGCTGTTAGCCCCAGCTCCTGCCAACCTAGCAGTTTGACAACATGCAAATGTGAGTAGATCAATAGGTACCACTCCGGCGGGAAGGTAACGGCACTCCATGCAGTCATGCCGGCCACATGATCTTGGAGGTCTCTATGGACAACGCCAGCTCTTCGGCTTAGAAATGGAGATGAGCACCAACCCCCAGAGTCGGTCACGACTGGACTTAACGTCAGGGGAAAACCTTTACCTTTACCCAATGAAGTTTATTTCTGATCTACACAATCTTCATAGGGTTAGATTATTAAGAGTCTTATTACAGTACTGTGTAGATTACTAGTGAACTAAGCTAAGCTGTATGGCAGGTGGTTGGATTAGATGACCCATGTGGTCTCTTCCAACTCTATTATTCTACGATTTTATGATTCTGTAGTTAGGGAACTCATACATTTGTTGCTTAACACTGAGCATAGTGATCTTAGATGCAGATCATATTGAAATCCACAAGCCTATACATCATAAGCTCTTCTCATCATTTTACACATTTCATAGGAATATTTGTGCAGATTAAGATGAGTAGCAATAACCTTCAAGATGCCAGACTGAGAATACTGGTTAAATAAAAGGGTATTTCTTTGAAATATGATAGTCCTGTGATGATCAGCACATCAACAGAATAGAAATGAAATAAAGTGAGATCTTCAGCAGCAGTGGAGAGCATTAAGTAGCTGGTAAGCTTAGATCCAGAGATAACTTAAATATTTGTACTAGACTGTTACTCTGTTGTTTTGGGAAATAGCTCGAAGGGAAAGACATGCATGCATGCTGTTTGCATGAATAATGCTAAGTCTTTCAAAGAAGACATCTGTGAAGGAAATAACTTGTTTATCAGAGAGAAACATAGAACAGCATGTTGCATATTGGTAGGTGGGCTTATGAATGAAGCATTCACATTGGTTATGGTTACACTTTCATAATAAGACCCAAAGGAACTTTGACTAAAATGATCCTTGCTATGGAGACATTTTCAGTAAAGCTAATTTATTAAAAATTGAATTTGTTTTTCCTTTCAAAATCTCTCACACAGATTTAAAGTCCCATACAGAAATATTTGTGGATATAACCCACAGCATCTTCATTTTTAGGCTTTAAAAGTCTGTCTCATAAAAGCACAGATCTTTAATTCTAGTGCAAAGCTTTTGGATTAACCCCATTGGATATCTGCAGGCATACCAACATTGTTTCCACAAAGGCCTTCAGTCCACAACTCACAATGCAGCATGAAATATTTCTCCTGCCTGGTTAACGGATTTGATCATGCCTAAAAAATCATGGTTATGCTATTACACCCTTTTTCGATATACCTAAAGGAATTTACAATTTTGTCCATGAATTGCTAACTAATTAATTACACGTGTCTGGTAATTTTCAATTTTCAATGCCAGAGTTGCTTTTGTGTTTTGCTCCTCAAATCCTTCTGATCCACTGGAGCAAAAGGGGGATTCTGACGCATGTTTACCTTGAAATTTCCCCACACATACAAAGTTGAGGACTCAGTGACAAAGGCTGGATCTACCCTGCCATATAATTGAATTTGAACTGCATTGTACAGTCAGTGTAAACCCATACAATGCAATGTGAACTACACTTAACTGTATTATGTGGGTCTACAATGACCATACAGTTCCTGCTTTGTCCCAAATTAATTCGTTTTTACCCGAGGCATTGTTTGGATGCCCTAGGGGAAATCATGGGAGAGCGTGCATTTTAAACATTGCATGGATGTGCCTGGCTTGCAGTATCTGATAAATCATGGTTGGTGATGAGACTGCAAAGAGGAAGAAGAGGTGGACCTCTCTTCAACCCTGCACAGTTTCATAGGTAGAGACAGGCCTGGTTTGTCATGGATACCGCTGAAGCTCACTGCGGAACCAGGCTGTATTTTGTATTCTCACGATATTTCGCGATATCTCGTGAGATTTCTGCGAGATCTCGCGGAAATCTCGCGAGATCTTGTGAGAATACAAGCTACTTCCTGGTTCCATGGTTGCCGCTGCCACCGCCCTCCGCCGCATCCGGTAAGTTTGGGATGGGGGGTGCAATTTTGGGCAGGGGGCGCACAGCCCTAGGTTGGCTTACCACCTGGAAAAACCTAGGGCCGCTCCTGGGTAGAGAACAACCAAGCAATGTCAGCAACAGCAGCAGTTTCTGGATAGAAGGGTGTTTGCCTTTCATTGATTTTCTTGGCAGGTCTTCCTAAGACTGCCTTTCCTCAAACATGAAGTCTTTGCAGTTTATTCTCAAAATAAATGCAGATGCCTTCACAAGGGACTGTGTGGCTTGAGGGTTGCCACTATCTGGTCAGCCTTCTGGTGTAATATCTCACCTAGGAGCAACCTGATTTTAAAGTCGGGTTCCTTTCAGGGGCTTTAGTGATTTTACCCAGGGAAGTTGGGGAGGAGATTTAGGGTGGACCACTGATCCAGTTGGTCTTGCACCAGGTTGTTCCCTCTATCAGACTTTGCATATTTCTTGGAAACAATGAAATGGGTAACACTAATGAAATTGCCTTTTTTAATCCTTATGTTTTTGTGTAGTCTCATTATTTGTTCTGTTGGTCATCAAATGATTCCACCCTCTGTCAGCTAAGAGAAAATGGTTGGATGAATTATTTTTCATCGTGGGACTAACTTATGGTATTCATAAAAATCCTTTACATTTGCCTTTTCCAGTAGGAAAGGGAGTTGGATATGCCTCCTTTCACCATCAACTGAATCTGACAGAAGATGAAAAGACAAGTAACATCACATTAAAACTAGAATGCAGAACAGCCCCCATAGGTAACGGAGGGGGGGGGGATCCTGGTGCTATAACTGAATCTGTTACTTTAATCTACTAGTTTTTACTTATGTATTATTGATGTCACTCTTATTCAGTCCCACCTGACTTGTCTCTTTATTATAGAAGTGGCGAGTATGAAAATAATCTTGATTAATGAGGCAATCACTGTCACCTCAAGACTTTTGTCTTCAGTATAATACTTTATAAAATAACCAAATTGTATGCATATCATTTGTCACTCTGGGACATATGTATACATTTATGTTGCAAATTGAATCAGGCTCTCATGATAGATAGATAGATAGATAGATAGATAGATAGATAGATAGATAGATGATGGTAGATAGAGCATAAAATTGTGTACCTAGGGTAATTAAGCATGTCTATCTCTCTCTTTCTCCATATTATTATGCATAGTATGTTTTGAACTTTGTTAGAAGAATTGTGGGAATGCCTGTCCTGCACTGTATGCACTCAATTGAACAACTTTTGGCCAGTTCCCAATCTTCCCTTTTTGGGAAAAGTCTTGGAACATGTGGTCACCTCACAACTCTTTGAGTTCTTGGAAGACACTGATTATCTAGATCTGTCACAGTCTGGTTTCAGACCAGGTCATGGAACAAAGACAGCCTTGGTCTCCTTAGTGGATCATCTACACAGAGATCTTGACAGAGGGAGTGTGTCCCTATTGGTTATCCTGGACCTTTCAGCAGCCTTCAGTACCATAGACCACAGTATCCTTCTGGGATGTCTCATGGGAATGGGGCTTGGGGGGACTGTTTTGCAGTGGTTCTGGTCCTTCCTGATCACCCTCAGAAGATGTTGTTGGTGGACACCTGTTTGTCCTGTGGGGTCCTGCAGGGATCAGTACTGTCCCTTACCACCTTCACCACCTCTGACAGCCCCCCTCTGGTCTGTTTGATCAGCCAGAAAAGGAAAGAATCTAGAATACATGTGGTAGCTCTCACCTCTCCAAGGATCCTGTTCACATCCTCAGGCTGCACAATGAAAGGTATCAATTAACACTGGAAAAGCGAGAATCAGAGGTACATCCATTGGAACTTTATTGATAAAAGCATTCAAGTCAGTAAAGATCTGAGTGACTTTATCTGCAAAGTGCTGTGCAAATTCTTCACAATCGGCTGTTGAATGGTCAGAATTTTGACTTTGAGGACCAATATGTAATAGCCCTTTGACCACTCGAAACAACTCTTCTGGGTGGCATCTTGCAGATGCAATAGTGGCAGCAATAAAAGATTTCTCTTCTGCCTTCATTGTCACAGAGTAGAGTTTCAAATATGCTATAGCCCAGTGATACTCAACCTAGGGTCCCCAGAGATGTTTGGCTTACAACTCCCAGAAATCCCAGCCAGTTTACCAGCTGTTAGGATTTCTGGGAGTTGAAGGCCAAAAACATCTGGGGACCCCAGGATGAGAACCACTGCTCAAGCCTGTGCTCAGTCAGATTTGCTTCAAGTCCTCCACCAACATCCCTCTAGACTCTTTCGCACTTGTTTCACCACTGCCAACTCCTTGGAAAATCAAGGGACTGGTCTGACTCTGTTCTGTGAAATGGAATATTAAGGAGTGATTGTGTCCACTACCTTGGTAAATGCAAAACCTGATAATTTAAAATCATTTAGGCAAACCAGAAGGAGGTGAAATGCACACTTTGCCAGTTCTGTCCCTACACCCTTCCTACAGACCTCATGGACCACATCAAAAGAGAGGTAGCACACTATGCAGAGCTCTACAGGAATATAATTAATGGACTCAGCTCTTGGGAGAAATAGTTGATAAATGAATCTATATCTCCCCACTGCTTTATTAAGAACTATATCTAATGGAGACACCTTTATATTAGGTACAGGGTGAGTCAAAGTGGACCAATCACTCAGCTCTCCTTAACATCCTTGTCATTTTTTCTTGAAGTAAAACTTCAAACTTAACAATTGGATATATATTTTTTTAAAAATAAGGCTTTTGCAGTCCCTGGAATGAAATGTGAACCCCCCCCCCTCCAAAAAAAGGGGGGGATATCGATCAGGATATCGATCAGGTTAAAGATGCAGCAATGAATTCAACATATACAGCCAAATTGGGTTGTGGCCCTTTCAGACATCAGTGAGTCCTCCCACTTTCACTCTCCATTATTTAAGGCCTCCTGCCTCCTTTCACCCCTGGAACAAATCTGAAAGGAATTAGGGACTTTAATATGAAGCATTCATGCTTACATTTGCACTCACATTGGTTATGTAGCCCTTGTTCATCCATCCCAGAAAAAAAAATCAAGGTGCCAGGATAATTTTTGAAGTCTGAACAATATGCTCACAATGAGACCTATCACCAGCTATGGGTTTTGCCAGCATCATCAAATGCATTCAGAGCTGAGGATGCATTGGACTCCATCTCAAATTAGGGCTCAGTTCAGTCTTCATAAGAAAAAGAAAAAAAAGCATCACTGTATGAAGGACAATCTGGCCTACCAAAACCAGCCTAAATCCTATGGCCTATACCCATATAACAGATGATCAACTACGCATTCCAGGGCTGTACTTGAACAATAGGAGCCTCCGGTGGCCTAGGGGATAAAAGCCCCGTAACTTGAAGGTTGGGTTGCTGACCTGAAAGCTGCCAGGTTCGAATCCCACCCGGGGAGAGTGCAGATGAGCTCCCTCTATCAGATCCAGCTCCATTCGGGGACATGAGAGAAGCCTCTCACAAGGATGGTAAAAACATCAAAAACATCCGGGCGTCCCCTGGGCAACATCCTTGCAGACGGCCAATTCTCTCACTCCAGAAGCAAATCCGGTTGCTCCTGACATGAAAAAAAAAACTTGAACAATAACTTTGGCAAATATAAATAACCCAATAACCAATTCCTCCAGTTCTTATCCACTTTCCTCTTACATACTTTATCTCTCTCATCCATTGACTCCTAATCTTTCTTCTCAGCCTCATGGTAAAGAAGAAATAATGTCTATATATTCTGATTTCAAAATCTTCTCTATGGAAGAAAAGCATAAAGAGCATGTCTCCATCCTGCAAGTAATATCACATTGGGTCCAGTAAAGAGCCCCAACTCTCCTGGACTCAATAGAGGATTGTAAAATCCCTGAGAATTTGTTGGTGAGGAAATCTGAGGCATAGTTGTGCCCTGGTGGATGCCAAGGAGTTCCAGAGCCTACGTGTATGTGTGTGTGTGAGAGAGGAAAAGATAATGAAGCTTTCTCTGTAGATCTTCCAGACTACCTACTTGCTAGGTTAGGGCCTGCTTTACTTGCACCTGATGACTCCCTTGTGATCAGTTATAGCTTTCCAAACCTCTTAAGTCCAATCAAAAGGTATCACCCTCCGGTGGCCTATGGGATAAAAGCCTTGTGACTTGAAGGTTGGGTTGCTGACCTGAAGGCTGCCAGGTTCGAATCCCACCTGGGGAGAGCGCGGATGAGCTCCCTCTATCAGCTCCAGCTCCATTCGGGGACATGAGAGAAGCCTCTCACAAGGATGGTAAAACATCAAAACATCTGGGCGTCCCCTGGGCAACGTCCTTGCAGACGGCCAATTCTCTCACTCCAGAAGCAACTCCAGTTGCTCCTGACACAAGAAAAAAAAACCCCTCTCTGGTCAGCAGCCCATTCTGTGATGACATCACCTGTCTGACTTCATCCAAATTCAGCTTCCACTCCATCCTCTTGTGTCACTGCCTGATCATTTGCTCCTTCTGTAGATGCACCAGGGCATACTCAACATGATAGTGAATGGACAAGTAACCTTCAATTAATATACATAATCTGAAATGTGATCTTGAAGAAAAGAATCTTATTAACCTTTTGTTTATTAAAATATTTATGGTCCATGTTACAGTAAAAGCTCTTAGGGCAGAATACAACTAATGAAATCACTTCTAAAACCTATAAAAGGATTTAATCAATTTAAAACAATTACAAAGCCCTTAGAATCAAATAACTATCTACTTAATTTCACAGGAATGTTTAAGTAGGTCTCAATTTAAACAAAACAGCCATGGTACTGAAAAGCTGACAATGGGAGTCCTATGATTTTTGTGAAGTTTTACCCGAGGAATATCCTCCAGATTCACTTCAGATCTCTTTATAGTAGAAACCGTTGTGGCAAGCCTACTGGCAATCGATTTTTGTTTCACTGACCACTTTTTGACTGCTAATCGCTGTAAAAGAAAGAGAAAAAAACTCTACATTTCTAACAGTGTCTATAAATATTTTATTGACTATCTTGTCTTCCAACTCATTAAATGTAACTGTTCTCAGTTGTTATTAGGTAATGAGCTAAATATTATGTGAGTTCAGATCTGGCATGTAGAACAGTTCATTTTGCTGCCACATCTATTATGTGTTAGGAGTTTAGTCTTTAAAAGTGTAAAATTCCTATTGAATAAGGAATGAAGGTTTATGTGAAAATGACAAAGAAGTCTGCACCTGTCTATACAACCTCCTGTCCTTATATATCTTTTTCTCTCCTGTGTCTGTCATGGCTTTTTCTTGTATGAGTTTTTTTTAACAAAACTAACATATGGACAACTGGCTTGAATACTGTTGCTGAAAATGATCCTAATTTGACACCATGAAAACATCATAATCAATCCATCCATTATCATTGTTACTCATTATTTTATTTAATGCACTTGTATTCATTTTCCACTTTAAGGACCTTGGAGCAACTTGCATTGGATGCTCTCCTGCCACTTCCACACAGCAGTATAATTCAGAATATCAAGGCAGATAATCCACAATATCTGCTTTGAGCTGGGTTATCTGAGTCCACTGCCGTATCACCCAGTTCAAAGCAGATAATGTGGTATTTTATACAGCTGTGTGTAAAGGGCCTAAGGGCCCCTCCAAACAGCCACTATACCCCAGGAGCAGAGACGGCCCTAGGTTTTTTCGCTATGTAAGCAAACCTAGGGCCGCCCCCCCCAAAAAAAATTACACACACATCCCAACATACTGTCGGCGCCGCACTCTCCAGCCATAGAACTACGAAGGCCTCCAGGAAGGCCTTGCTTTCTCGCAAGCTTTCGCGAAATCTCGCAGAAATCTCGCAATATTTCACGAAATCTCGCAAGAAGAGCAAAGACTTCCTCGTTCTGCGTGAGCAACCCGATGGTTGCTCCTGCTACCTAGATAACGCCCCCCAAGGGCTGCGCCCCAAGCAGTGGCTTCAACAGCCTCAATTATGAACCGGCCCTGCCCAGGAGAGGCAGCTTATTCTGATCTGCGGCTTTCAACTATGAATGAAAATCATGTGGAACCAATCTTAAGATTCTGTCTGATCACCAAAAAGATCTTGACATTGCATCATTAGCAAAATAATGACTGCCAATCTGTTCCAGGCTCCATTCAAAGTGCTGGCTTTGGCCTATAAAGCCCTAAACAGTTCTAGTCCAACTTACCTGTCTGAACATATCTCCCTTTATGAACGAACTAGAGCTTTAAGATTGGCTGGGGAGACCCTGCTTTTGGTCCCACCCTCTTCCGAAGCATGATTGGTGGGGACAAGAGACAGGGCCTTCTCAGTGGTGGCCCCTCGGTTGTGGAATTCCCTCCCTAGTGACATCAGACAGGCCCCATCCCTCCTGGTCTTCAGAAAAAAACCTAAGACCTGGCTTTGTATGCAGGTGTTCGTAGAATAGGCTAACACAGAATTCAATTTCAACAGTTTTGAAAAAATGACTAATAGTTACTAAGTATAAAATCAAGCCTCTGTTATATGTTTTTATCTGTTTAATTGTTTTATGTTTTTGCCTATATATTTTAATTGTTTCATTTATTTATTTACAGTATTTATATTCCACCCTTCTCACCCTGAAAAGGACTCAGGCGGACAACAATGCACGTATATATTGTAAATATTCAATGCCATTAGACATATGACATATAAACAGACACAGAGGCAATTTAATATTTTCCAGTAAATGATACATGATACAATTTAAGATAATTCATAACAAAAAATGCAAAACAATTATGAACAAACATCAAATTATTTTAAGTACATTATTATACATGACTTTGTAATAAAGGTACAGACATTCTTATAACACCAATCTTCCTGTCCATTTAGTATTCCAAAGTTGAAATTTATCCTTTGCAAGAAGTGAATACATCCTCACCATGTTATTTAATTTTTAAATGACAGCATCTCATCACACCATTAAAAATGTTATATTAGGGGAGACGAGTCTAAAAGGTACAGAAGTGCTTCATCTGCTTCAAATTCCTTCTAGCAGTTTGACAGGTGCTTAGCACCTGAGCTGATACTGCTTTCAGCAGAGAGAAGCCTAGTCAAGACAACAGTAATATATTTGTGATCATTAGCATGCTTATCTTTTGATAATGCATAGTCTCCAGTCAGATCGAAAGGATGAGTGAAAGAAAAGAAGATAACACAATATCTAAGCTGCACTAAATTATATTTTGTCCAGTTGAACAATCTTTGATTTCAACATAACCAGGGGCTCAACAAAATAATGTTCCATAGTATCAGCATGCTCTTTTAAAAAGGTCTGGGACTAAAATTAAGGGAGGGAGAGCCAGGACAGAACCTTAGTGTTTTCTGGATATAAATTATCAGCAAAACATTTTACTGTGAAACTACTGATTGTTTAACCAACTCTAGTGGCTGTCAATAAGTACAAATAAATTCATGTAGAAATATTGATGTATATATGCAATGTAATACAGATCAATGCCACGTTAGATATAGAAAGTCATTACAGGCATACTAGGTATGGAATGATATTTAAGATATATTGATTTCATTGAAGGGGTCACATAGCCCAATGTGACTCCATTTTAGAATTGCCTGTCTGCTTTGAAATGGAGGATCAGTCTCCCCTCTAAAATTATAAAGAATTGCAACTTGCTGTTTTTGCAGCATGTGTCTAAGTTTAGCAATAATCAGTTTGTACTTGCGGTTAGGATAATTCCGAGAATTGTATGCAACATATATACGTTACATATGTTATGCTTACACCTGCTGAAATCTTGCGGTTAGAACATACTGGACTTGTTGACAACTCAGGAAACTCTAGCTCACCACAAACTGTACTGGTGGTTTTTCCAGTAAAGACCAGTCCAGAATGGGGAACTAGAAATGCGTAAACAACCAGGGTATAAAAGACCCCGGGCAGATTTGCTCGAGGCGGACAGCTTTTGCCAGCCACACACTGTGTGACTCTGTCTGCCGGTAGCTACCAATAAAGGTGTTTGTCCTCAACGAATTTTGGGCTCTTTAATGGTCTCATAGCGGCTTGGCGAACTCGGGTAATTTTCAATTCTCAGTGATTGGGGTCAGTTCCCAAATCACCCCTTTCATTTCTGGTGCGTTGGCCGGGAAGTGAAATTTTGGGATTTCTAGTACTTCGCCAAGGTTCCGTTGTAGACCACTCAAGAGCTGCTCTTGGGAGCAAGGCGTGGCCACTTCCCCCTTCCGGGGTGCCGCGTACGGTCCGCGCTGAGACGTGCACGGCCTCGGCCTCTCGAGGTAAAAACCAGCGGTTCCCTACGTGACACCCGAGGCAAGGAAAGGTGAGCTCTCCTCCAAAACCAACTTGTTGGGAGACAACCATCGCTCGTGGGAAGGCGGCCGCCGCGGGACAGAACGCCAGATAGGCAAGTATATCTCTTAAACCGCTGTTGTTTAGCATTGCGGGGAGGGAGAGTTTCAAATTGTAGAAATTGTTCTGGGTCCCGTTAGAAGCCCTTGGGAAAACGTGAGAAACCCAAAGGGGAAGAGCTCTAGGAGAGACCTGATAGGGAGATCCAACCAGGTCTAGGAGGCAAGCCCTATTGACTGGACGTGCACGGGAGATCCAACCACAGTCCAAGGGACATACTCCATTGAAAAATTTATTTCTGTGTTTTCCTTTTCGCATCTTGTGGGAGGGCGGAGAAGACCTTGCGTTCCCGGTTACTGGCCATTGATCTTCTGGGGGTGCCGGCCAGGGTCGACTCCACATACCACAATGGGAGGGAAAGCATCAAAGAAATCCAAAGGAGCAGAGGGGTCAGTGACCCCTCTCCAATGCATGTTAGAAAATTTTGATAAGTTTTCCAAATACGCACATGAGAAAGGAATGAAGCCAAATAAGTTACGCTCGCTGTGTGAGGTGGAATGGCCCTCATTCCCTCTCACTCCCCAGTGGCCTCCTGAAGGGTCACTCGATCTTGCTTTGACTGCAAATGTCTATAGATTTGTTGGTGAGGTACACCCTGATCAGGCCAAATACATCTCAGCTTGGTATGATATTGTAAGGACACCGCCTGATTGGTTGAGAGAATGCAAATGCATGGTGGTTGAAGAAGTAATGTCTGGGGAGAATAGAGGACTTGCCTCAGGTAATTCCCAGAGGGGAATTGGCACCCCAATGGGAAGGAGAGGGGGAAGGCAAATTGCTAAACCTCCCCCCTATCAGGATTCAGGGAATCCGGCTGATGAACCCATGCCGGCTCCCCCATATATACCTACCCTCTATAGTCCACTGACATTACATGCGAGGGGAGGTGCGGTGGGGGGACTTGACCTCACGGCAGCGGCAAGCGCCCCCAAGCAGGAGCAGCCTGCTGTGAGTTCTGGCCCCCAGCCGCTCTACCCCTCAGAAGAGATAAAGCGAACGGAGAGGCAGGCAAAAATAGATGCTCGTCAGAAGCTGGAAGAATTGAAGCAAGCCCATTGTTATAGTGAATCAAGTGATGATGAGGCAACATTGTGCCCCATAAGGGAGGTGCCTCAACTTGTGCCATTGTCCCTAGATGATCAGGGGCGCCCTAGGTTTGAGACTAGGACTCTGTTTCAACACGTTCCCTTTACTTCTTCGGACATTTTGAACTGGCGTACAAACCGCCCCGCCTGGTCAGAAGATCCGAGGGGTATGGCGAACTTGGTTGAAGGTATCATTCAGACACACAATCCTAGCTGGGTGGATTTGAAACAGTTGTTAGAGGCTTTGTTGACGGCAGAAGAACGAGTGTTGTTGACGCAAGTGGGTAGACAGGAGGCTGCAAAGGAACATGCAACCTCTCATAGTATAGATGCTGTGGATGTGTACCAGGAAAGGGTATTCCCAGTGAGGGAAGACCCACATTGGGATTTGAATGAACCACGTGGCCTTGGTAAGGATGCTCTGAGGCTGTATCAGAATTTGGTTGTGCGTGCTTTGAGGAGAGGAGTTCCAAGGGTCCCAAATTTGAAAAAGATTTACCAGATGGAGCAGGAGAAGAATGAAAGCCCGGTCGCATTTCTGGAAAGGCTCAGGGAAGCGTTTGAGAAGTTCTCTCCCTATGACATGGATGATCAGAGGGATCAGGCTGCAGGGAAGATAGTGTTGAAAAGTGTTTTCTCAAGCCAGTGTAGCCCAGACATACGGAGAAAGTTGCAGAAGGATGCTGGTTTGGCTCATTTGACTTTGGAAAGGATTTTGGAGATTGCAAATCAGGTTTACTTGTCTCGGGAGGTGGTGCAGGCAAAGAAAGATGAAACAGCGGTGGCTCGCAGGGCCAAGGTCATAGCTGCTGTGTTCCAAGGGGGACAGCAGCAAAGACCCAGGGGATCAGGCTGGAAAGGGAGAGAACAAGGAAAGAAAGGACCAGGGGGCAAGCCACTGGGAAAGAATGAATGTGCAAGGTGCCACAAGCATGGGCATTGGGCAGCTGATTGCAAAGTGGATCTGGAGAAAGGACAGAATAGAAAAGTGCAGAATGGAAACTGGAAAGGGAAAAGGCAGAACCGTGGGACTGCCGGCCAGCCCAGATGGGCTCCGGTTGCAGCTGGATTGGTGGACCCCGCGTTAGATGTGCATGGATTGGCCTCCGTGAGGGAGGAGGATGAGTATGAGCAATAGGACAGACCGGCTCCCGGATCCCCGGGTGGCCATGGAATGGTTAGGATTGAACCAGGGGAGCCAATGGTCAATATGAAAGTTGGAAATCAATCCGTTGAGTTTATGCTTGATTCCGGGGCTTCTAAGTCAGTGGTGAACACGGCTGTGTCTCACCCAACTGGGGAAGATGTAAATATTGTAGCAGCAACAGGAAAACGAAAAGCTTGTCCTTTGTTGGCAGAGAGAGAATGTTTGCTAGGGGGGCATCTGGTCAGGCATAGGTTCATTTATATGCCTGAGTGTCCAGTGCCTCTAATGGGAAGAGACCTTTTGTGCAAAATGCGAGCTGCTTTGCTTTTTGAAGAAGATGGTTCAATGTTGGCAGGCTTTAGGACAGGTCCAGATAGGCAACTGGTAGAACAACAGTTGAAAATGGCTTTGGAACTACCTATGGAGGAAGAGTGGAGATTATATTCTGTAGTGGAAGAAAGAACCGACTGGGAAGCATTCAATGTCCCAGAGGTATGGGCAGAAGATAACCCTCCGGGGTTGGCAAAGGATGTTCCACCAGTCATAATTGAATTAAAGCCCTTCGCCAATCCAGTGGCAATCCGACAGTATCGGCTCCCTCGGGAGGCGATTGTTGGAATCGCCGCCTATTTGGAGAGGTTGGAGAGATACGGAATACTGGTTCCTTGCCAGTCTCCATGGAACACACCCTTGTTGCCAATCAAGAAGCCGGATGGGTCTTATCGCCCTGTCCAAGATTTGAGGGCAGTAAATAAATTAGTGGTCCCTCTTCACCCGGTAGTTCCAAACCCATACACACTGCTTAGCCTTATTCCACCCCATCACCAATGGTTTACTGTCCTGGACCTCAAAGATGCATTCTTTTGCATCAGACTGGCTGAAGAAAGCCAGAGGATTTTTGCCTTTCAAAAAGAGGATCCTGGGACAGGGGCCAAAGGTCAACTCGTTTGGTCAAGATTGCCACAAGGGTTTTGTAACTCCCCGACCATTTTCGGACAAGCCCTGGCACAGGACTTGCTGCCTATGGTCAAAAATGAAAAAGGATGGACCATTCTCCAATATGTAGACGATATTCTTCTCTGTGCTGATAGTAGAGAGGAATGTTTGGAGGGAACTCAGACCTTGTTGCAGTTCTTGGCAGAGAAAGGTTACAAAGTCTCAAAGAAAAAGGCTCAGTTGGTTCAGCAGGAAGTGAAGTATTTGGGTTTTCGTTTGGCTAAAGGTGTTCGGAGGCTAGAGGTGGAGCGCAAGGAAGCCATCTGCTCCATCCCTACCCCCCAAACTCGGAAACAGGTCAGAGAATTCTTGGGAGCAGCAGGGTTTTGTCGTATATGGATTCCGAACTTCGGATTATATGCCAAACCCCTCCATGAGACTACAAAAGGGAAGTCAGGAGACCCCTTGGTGTGGGGAGCAGAACAGCAGGATGCATTTGAGCAATTGAAGAAAGCCTTGATGTCTGCCCCAGCTTTGGGGTTGCCTGATTTGGACAAAACTTTCTACTTGTATGTGGGAGAACGGAAAGGAGTGGCTGTAGGAGTATTGACTCAGTTGGTAGGCGATTGGCCCAGGCCAGTGGCTTATCTGTCTAAACAACTGGACAATGTGGCCTGTGGATGGCCCCCATGCTTGAGAGCTGTAGCGGCTGCTGCAGTTCTAGTGGAAGAGGCAAACAAGCTGACCTTAGGGCAGCCTGTGATTTTAAAGTGTCCCCATGCAGTAGTGACTCTAATGGAACACAGGGGACACCATTGGCTCACCAATAGCCGAATGCTTAAGTATGAAAGCATGTTGGTGGACAATCCACAGGTTAAATTGTCAGTGTGTGCCACTTTAAACCCAGCTACCTTGTTGCCAGTGGAAGAAGGAGAATTGATGCAGCATGATTGTTTAGAGGTAATGGATGAAGTATATTCGAGCAGGCCAGATCTCAAAGATCTGCCACTACAGACTCCAGAATGGGTGCTTTTCACAGATGGTTCAAGTCGTGTGGTTGGTTCTGAAAGGAGAGCGGGGTATGCAGTGGTGAATAGCAATGGGGAGACCCTAGAGGCAAAGGGGTTGCCTCCGGGGACTTCCGCACAGCGGGCCGAGTTGATTGCTCTGACCAGGGCCCTCCAATTGGCTAAAGGAAGAAGAGTCAATATTTACACTGACTCGAAATATGCCTTCACCACTTTGCATGCCCACGGTGCTATTTACAAGGAAAGAGGACTGCTGACCTCTGCTGGACAACAAATCAAGAATGCAACAGAAATTTTACAGCTTTTAGATGCAGTTTGGGAACCAAAGGAGGTAGCAGTCATGCATTGCAAGGGACATCAGTACGGTGAGGATCAGGTAACACAGGGAAATCGCCTGGCAGATCAACAGGCTAGGAAAGCAGCAGATGAGAGCACATCAGAGGAATCAGTTTTGCAATTGGATGTTACACCCATAGTAGAGTCCATGACTTACTCTGCACAAGAGAAGGAGTGGGCTCTAGCAGAAGGGGCAAAGTGGAAGGGTAATATTCTCATATTGCCCAATGGGAAAATCTACGTCCCAAAAGCGTTGGGATGGGGATTGGTGAAGGAGGTTCATAGACAAACCCATTTAGGTGCAACAGGAATGGCTTCACTCTTGGAACGGCAAATCTGGGTGGACGGCTTGCATGCCCTGGCCAGAACCGCTGCTCTAAGATGTGAAATTTGTGCTAAAAACAATCCCAGGATGGGGCCATTGCTCCCACCTGGAGTTCAGTATTTGGGAACGACACCCTTTGAGTCTCTAGTGGTTGATTTCACTGAAATGCCAAAAGTCCAAAGATTTCATTACATGTTGGTGATGGTATGCACATTCTCAGGGTGGGTGGAAGCATATCCTACCACCTCTGAGAAGGCTGTAGAGGTTAGCCGTGCCATGATGAGGGACATAATCCCTAGATACGGAATACCTTTACACATTGGGAGTGACAACGGCCCGGCCTTTGTCCACCAGGTCCTAGGGTGCCTAGCCCAGTTGTTAGGAACCGCTTGGAAATTGCATTGTGCATACCGGCCCCAATCTTCGGGGAAAGTGGAAAGGATGAACAGGACTTTGAAAGGGACCATCTCAAAAATGTGTCAGGAGACCGGAATGACATGGGTTCAAATATTGCCAATGGCATTACTGAAGGTCAGATGCACCCCCACCAGGGTTTTGGGTTTGTCACCTTATGAATTGTTGTATGGAAGACCCCCTCTGAAAATTAGACCTCTGCAAGGAGACATACATGAATTAGGAAAACAAGAATTGATAAAAGAGGTCCAAGCTTTGGGTACAGTGTTGAACGAACTGTATAAATATACTGGCATGCTGCGTTACCCTTTTCCCGTTACTGCGTTACATTCTTTCTCACCAGGAGATCTTGTTTGGCTGAAAGATTGGAAGTGCGATCCCCTCGGCCCAAGGTGGAAGGGACCACTGGAGGTGTTGCTTACAACCCCTACTGCGGTGAAGTTGAAGGGTGTAAAGCCGTGGGTACATTACACTCGTGTCAAGAAGGACTATACCACCAAAGATCCTGATTTCTGGAAGGTAAACCTACACAAGGACAATCCACTCAAATTCACACTTACACGCCCTAAGGGTCAAGCTACCAAGAGCTGCCCTGAAGAGGAGGGGCCCGAAGCTACCTAGAGCTAGCCCCAGAGGTCAGGTTACCAAGAACCGCCTTGAAGAAGGAAGGAGGGTACACTTCCGAGAGTGTCCCAAAAGACCGAATGGACACTTGGTTTTGGGTGTGGGGAATTGGGGGTTCCTGTGTGGGTTGTATTTTGTTTCTGTGTTGGCTGAAATTTTGTGATATTAAGGACAAACACCACTGTGAAAATGAGGACACAATTGTACTTATTGATATTGATAATGATGCCATTGGTGCAGACTCAGATGGGTTGGGACAAGAACATGTTCCACCAATTAATTAAAGAAATAGCCAAAGAAGCAGAGGTCACAGACTGCTGGATCTGTGCCCATAGTCCTCACTCTCAATATGAGGGCTGGGTCATGAAAGCAGGGCCACTGCTGGACGTATCTGGATGGAAATTGTTTACCCCTTGGACATATGCAAGTCCGGAGGGGTTGACTGATTCGGCTCAATTTTTATTGGCCCTTGATGATTCTGCACCAGATGCATCAGCGTGTCTGACACGGTCAGAAGAAGGGATTTCAGAAGTTGATCATAAGAACTTCCCCCAAGCCAAACTCATAAAAGTAGGAGATTACCCCCGTTGTAATCTCACTCTCCCTGTGTATTACGATAATATACATTTTGGAGTTGAACAGCCACAGCCACAACGAAATGGTCACTTGCAGAGATTAAAAAGACAAGTGGCCTCACCAGAGGGGGGTCGTAAGAAACCACCCTCTCGTCCGGCTACGCCACCACCAGAGGAGGGTGAAGTGAAACTGCCCCCTCGTCCACCACCACGTAATGGGAAAGTTAACACTCCCCCCAAAATATATGTGGTTAAGCCCGGGTCGGAGCTGCCTCGGGCAGCAACTCAACCACCTGAGGC
This sequence comes from Anolis carolinensis, assembly GCF_035594765.1. Taxonomy (NCBI): domain Eukaryota; kingdom Metazoa; phylum Chordata; class Lepidosauria; order Squamata; family Anolidae; genus Anolis; species Anolis carolinensis. Next base: position 110,479,031 of record NC_085844.1, read on the forward strand.
GGGAGCGGCGGCTCCACCACAACCGCCTGTGGGAGGTGCTGTTTCTTCACCACGATCACCAGTGGTGAGAGCCGCACCCCCACCGCGGCAAGATCTGCTCCGGACACAAGGAAACTTCCCAATGGAATACCAAATTCCTGGCAGGCCAAGGCCCGGTATACTGCTTGATAACCATGCAATGGGAGGATTGCCTCCGGGATACTTCTGGATATGTGGAAAGTGGGGAGGTAAAGTCTTACCCCCACTATGGGTTGGTACCTGCACCATTGGTACCCTAATCCCCACTAATATTGGGATACACCCGCGAGAGCAGCCCCTGCATGCATTGGAAGCAGCTGACCGGTGGAACAGGCCTAAGAGATCCTATGATGAAAAACGTGGCTATGATCCTGAGAATACATACCTAACAGAGGGAGAAAGATTTGGCGCAATCCTATTCCCCTGGGTGGGAGTTGCCCTAAATGTCAAACAACTAAGGAGGCTTTCCGCACAGCTGGAAATTTTGGCCAATCAAACCGTCATAGGCATGAAGGCACTCCAGACTGAAATTGACTCACTAGCAGGAGTCCTTATGCAGCACAAGATGGCATTAGATTACCTTCTGGCAGCAGAGGGTGGCTTATGTGTATGGTTGAACACAACTTGTTGCCATTATGTCAATGAATCTGGACTTATTGAATCTGATGTGGCCAAAATCAACAACGTTGTCTCCACCATAAGGGCTACTTACACCCCCAAGGGAACCGGCTGGATGGATTGGCTTTTTGGCTGGCTCCCGAATCTTAATTGGTTACGAGACCTCATCAAAGTATTGTTTATCATTTTGCTAATTATACTTCTTGCTTTGCTCTTTTTGCCTTGTATTATGTCATGCTTAAGAAACATGATGGCGAGACTGATCACTGCCACCTTCAGTCAGCACAGGGAAGTTCAACGTGTTATGTATATGCAGTTAAACACCATGGAGCAAGACACCACCCCACTGTAATTGGAAAGGTGAAATTGCCTGTGTAACCAAGAAAATGTCTTCCTTGGTTACAAGAAAAAACGGGGGAATGAAGGGGTCACATAGCCCAATGTGACTCCATTTTAGAATTGCCTGTCTGCTTTGAAATGGAGGATCAGTCTCCCCTCTAAAATTATAAAGAATTGCAACTTGCTGTTTTTGCAGCATGTGTCTAAGTTTAGCAATAATCAGTTTGTACTTGCGGTTAGGATAATTCCGAGAATTGTATGCAACATATATACGTTACATATGTTATGCTTACACCTGCTGAAATCTTGCGGTTAGAACATACTGGACTTGTTGACAACTCAGGAAACTCTAGCTCACCACAAACTGTACTGGTGGTTTTTCCAGTAAAGACCAGTCCAGAATGGGGAACTAGAAATGCGTAAACAACCAGGGTATAAAAGACCCCGGGCAGATTTGCTCGAGGCGGACAGCTTTTGCCAGCCACACACTGTGTGACTCTGTCTGCCGGTAGCTACCAATAAAGGTGTTTGTCCTCAACGAATTTTGGGCTCTTTAATGGTCTCATAGCGGCTTGGCGAACTCGGGTAATTTTCAATTCTCAGTGATTGGGGTCAGTTCCCAAATCACCCCTTTCATCATAATGTCACTATTTCACTAAATATCACATCTAGTTCATAGTCGAAATGATGAAAGTGAATAGCCAAAATACCCTTAAGGAAATCAGATTCCATCTGATCTTGGAAACTAAGCAGGTCAGCCCTAACTGGTATTTCAATGATAAATAAGTACTAATGAAAACCAGGTGCTGAAGGCTATATTTTGGGTGATTGAACTGGCAAAATGACCTCTGAGTATTCCTTGCCCAAGAAAACCTTTTAAAAATCATGAGGTCAATGTTAAGTCAAGAAGCAACTTGAAAGCACATATTTATTATACACACCACAGAGCAACAAATTAAAATCAAACAATTGAGTTCTTATGGAACCAGACTATATGAAGCTTTGATCACAGTAAAGTCTACAAGGTGCTTCATGAGTCATTTTCTTTTCTATGGCAACTTAAGATGGTTACCTTGTAAGGCTCCTCAGATTTAGTTTTCACAATAAGGAGGGTGAATAAAAAGCAAAACCCTCTGTTAAAACTAATTTTTTAATCTCAAAAATGCTAAAAGAGTGAATATATAATCTACTTTCATATTTAACTGTTTGCCACTCAGTCTCTCTTTTTCCATTTCAACATACTTTTCAAGCTTCAGAAATTCTGAAAATAGTGACAATGCTCCATCTAGTGGAAAGGAAAAAGTATGGATTGGATATATCAAACATTATATGCAGTCATTCTAGGCAGCCTTTGAATAAGAAGAGTTTACAAAATGCAGCCTTTTGATAATTAAAAAAAGAGAGAGATTGTTAATTCTCACTGAATTGTTTATCCATTTTATTTGCATTCTCTTTCTTCATCAGTTCTAACACAACACACACTCACACCAAAATACCATATGCAGATTTAGTATCTGAAATGTTTGGGGAAAGAAGTGTTTTGGATTTATTGGAGGGAGGGCTTTTTGTGTATGAGATATCTTGGAGAATCTAAATCTGAAAATGACATTCATTTATGTTTCATTTGCACTTCATAAACCTAACTTCAAAGTAATTCTATATATAATATCTTTAATAATATTTTTTGTTGCAGAAAACCATAACAGTGTACAATGAAACATCAGAACACAGAAATGTCACTGTTTCAGCCACCCCATATTGACAATTTTGGAGATTGAAACATTTCAGATTTCTGAATAAGAAACACCAAACTTTATGTGTCTAATAGTTGAATGAGGCAAATAAATAACACTGTTTTCAGGTAAAATATAGTACCTAGAAAGCTATCATGAAGTTGAAATACATATCTTTAAAAACAAAGAAACAGGTATTCTGACTAATAAAGCATCAGGTGATTGAGCTTGCACCTTTCTTTTTCAGGAGATGCTTGCATCAGAGGCTCTTCCTTAGGAATTTAATTTATTTTGTATGTCTGGTACTAAGGATAAGATTATTTGCTGGGCTTCAATAAATTAGAACATGTCACTGTACACCGTGGCATGTATTGGGGGGAGGGATATTTAAGGCTGTTTCACCTCTCTCTTGACCTCTGGCTTTGAAAGTTCAACTCATTTTCAGACTCTCAGAAGCAAGATTTCTGGTTGCTTTGGGGTTGGTTAGGAATCTCTCCCCCCCCCCCCCATTTTTACTTACCCGACACTGTGCTATGGTGAAGTGATCATTGACTTGTAGTAATGGGGGGAGAAAAGGAGGACTATGGTGAACAGAACACCTATCACATCTTTTTAGTGAAGGACAGATCTCTGGAACTGTCCCTAACCTAAATGTCATATGACATGGAAGCAGGAAGAAGAGTACTTTTGGAGCTGGCCTGTTGATTTCATCCCCACTATACATCCTACTACTTGGGGGTTTAACCCTAGTTGTCTTTCCAGCAGATGGCCAGTCACCAAGAAACCCAGATTAGGGCTTTTCCTTGAAGCTCTGTGTTTTACTCAGTGGAGACAGGGAAGGTATGGGAGAGATCTACTGCCCAAGCTGCTCCCACACCAGGGATCTCATCACATTGAGGTTCATATAGTGGGCAATAGCTGGGGGTGGGGGGAGAATTCACCATGCAGCATTGAAAATCTGGTGAGCAGCAGGGGGAACCCTTGCCCTGTGTCTTGTGCCATGCATTGCCCCTTATATTATCCCACGGAGAGGGGGAACGTCACCACTCAGCTTTCCCCTGTTCTCAATGAGAACACGGAAAGCCTCCCATGTTCTCTGGGCAGTGTCCTAGCTCACTCCTGGGACACTTCCTCTACAGAGCCCCACCAGAACTCTATGAAATCACAAGGCTATCCAGTCCAACTGCCTGCCATGCAGGAACACAAAATTGAAGCACTCCTGATAGTTGACCATCCAGTCTATTTAAAAACCTTCAAACCATCCTACTCCAAGGCAGCATAGTCCACTGTTCTTCCTAATGTTCAGTTTTCCTGGAGTGGAAATCAATTGCTTTGTGTCCTAGTTTCTAGAACAGCATTTTCAATATGATGTCCTTTCAAATATATAAACACAACTATTGTATCACCTCTTTTGACCTTCTCTTCTCCAAACTAAACAAACCCTGCTCCCTAAACTGATCCTCATAAGGTTTGGCTTCCAGATCTTTGATCACTTTGGTCACTCTCCTATGGACATATTCAAACTTTTCAATATCTTTTCTGAACTGTTTCCAGAACTTTATTCAGAAGTTCAGGTAAAAGCTGAATAAAACAGAATAAAGTGATACTATTCCAGTGATGGCCAACCTATGACACGTGTGTCAGTACTGACACGCCTAGCCATTTTTGCTGACACGCTGCCGCGTGCAGATTGATTGGATGACTAATATCTTTTGTGGCCAAATTTGGTGTGATTTGGTCCAGTGGTTTTGTTGTTTACTCCATGGGAAATTTGCACATTACACACACACACACACACACACACACACACACAATCATTCTATTATTATTCTATTATTATTGTTGTATATTATTATATTATTACTATTATATTATTATTATATTATTCATTATTCATGACTACATTGAAACTATAATAGAGAAATCAGTGTGGAAATTGCAAGAGATATCATAGATTGTTGTACATGGAAATAATGGTGGTAAATAGTTTTTGATTCATTAAATACAGTTATATATTACAATTATATATTTTTGTTATTTAAACTATATATATTGTGAAATCATGGTTTTTTTTTCTCGAAGTGACACACCACCCAAGTCATGCTAGGTTTTTTGGTGAATTTTGACACACCAACTGCAAAAGGTTGCCCATCATTGTACTATTCCTTTCCTCAATCTAAAATTCATGTACACTTAACATACAATGCAGTTTGAAGCATGCTTTCATATTAGGGATGTGCAAAATGGCAGAAATCCATACCATTTTTGGTTCTGTTTTCAGATGCACCCCTCCATTCCATTTTTGGGAAAGATTGGGAAATTCGTAAGATTTGATTTTTTTCAGATCTGTAATTTGGGATCCGGAGTTGTCAGGACCCAGGCTGCAGAACACCAATAACCGTACACAGAGGCCAGAATCTATCTAATATCTTTATTAAAGAAATATATAAAGTCAATAAAAATAAGTGAAGAATATAGTTCAGAAGCAGACCTTTCAGATGAGGTCAAATATAGTCCAGAAATGTATTGTCCAATATAAGATATTAGAGTCCAAAGTTTTAATCCACTTGACCGAAACACACACTTTGCCAAGCAATAATATGGGGAAATGACAGAGTTTTTAAAGTCCAATGTAGCTTGACAACAAGGCTGGAAAATCAACTTGATTCTTGGCTGGAAAATAAACTTGATTCTTGGCTGGATCCGTGACTAGAAGACGAGGCAAACATGAAACATGAACAGAGTCCAAGGAAGTCCGTGAGACCAGGCAAGGCTGGAAACTTGATCCGGGAAACAAGGAACTGGGATTACGAAGTCCACACACGATCTCTCTCCTCAAGCTGAACAATTGACTCCACAAAGTATCCCTGGCGTTAAGCACCTATATTGGGTCTCGTTTTCCCGCCAACAGAACTCTTTCCCTAGAGAACGAGAAGCGAAACCAAACTCTGTCCAGATGTGTGACTCCTTAGAATTTCCCAAGGGAAGCAAGCCTAATCAGCTTGATTTCTGGCAGCAATGCATAAACTCCTCCGATGAGCCTCTCTGTTTCCCCTTTCCCGAGAATAAGATTCTTTTCTGGGAAACGGGGGGGAGTTCTGCCCAAGGCCTGTTTGGCTGAGTTCTTGAGGACAAACAACAACATCCTGCAGGTGAGGAGACTCCGGCTCTGGCTGAACCGGTAAAAATCCCATGTTTTCCTCTTCGTCTGTCACAATAGTACTAGGAACAGGACTACAAGGCCCATGAGTCATCACAGGAGTTCCATTTTCATTCCAGGAAGATTCAGTCCATTTGCGCCAATGGAGGAAATTTTGAGGTTCATCTCTCTGTCATTTTCATGGCTATCAGAATGAAACGTACCATACTTGTAGGACATATTTATAACTTCAAGCTTGTTAAGTTTCAAATCATTTCACTAATCCACAGAATTTTGGGAAATTTTAAGTTTTTACCCATAACTTTTTAAAAACACAAGAGATCAAACCAGTATGTGCCAAAACAAGTATGCATCAAAAGAGGAGAGGAGAACGGACAGAAACAGGCCTGTCATTGGCTGAGAAATGTGATGCAGCTGGCTACATTCAGGAACATTGGGGGGGGGGGGTGATCTCTGTCATTTTTATGGCTATCAGGATAAAACTTGTCACACTTATACGACACAATTATGACTGCAATCCTGCAAAGTTTCAAATCATTTTGCTAATCCTCTGATATTTGGGAAATTTTAAAAGTTTTTACAAATACCTTTTAAAAAATACCAAAAGAGGTATCCCCTGGAATTTCTTCACAGTGACAGAACAGGGATAGGGTATAATTCCTGCCAAGTTTCAGAAAAAATCCATTCACTCTCAAATTTTTAGGAATTATTTTTTCCAATTTAAGCATCTTGGGCAAGTCATGCTCTCTTAGCCTGAGAGGCTTCAAAGATTTTTTTTGGTGAATTTCAGTATGAAACTTGCCACACTTGTAGACCACATTTACAACAGCAAGTCTGCCACATTTCAGAACATTTCACTAATCCACTGATTTTGGAGAATTTTAAAAAGTTTTTACCAATAACATTTTTTTTAAAAAAAAAAATCCCACAAGAGGGGCTTCTGCTATTTAAAGTCCATTTCACAAGAGGGGAGGAGAATTGACAAAACCCATCCTCTGATTGGCTGAGGAACATAATGATGTAAGTGTGTCTGTGCTTGCTGCTCAGCCCCATTACCCCAGCACAGAGATTGCTGCTTGTGTTTGCAAAACAAATAAATGGTCAGAATACAAATGTGAAAAGTAAGTCCAAATAAACAAATCTTTCCTAAATTTTAGCCAAAAGATTGGGTAGTATGGTTTTGTGTTCCAGGAAGGCTCCGAAGGGTTCTTCCCAGATAATTATTATTTTATTATGGCACAGCAAACAAGATAGACATGCTGGATTTTGGATCACAAAATCACAAGTTGAACACTTCCCAAGTGTCTAGGACTGTGTGATGTATTTTCAGATGATGCGCGCAGATCCCAGTAGGGTGGCCTTTTGCAGTTGGCAGATTGTAATTTTGTCAATGTCTATTGTTTCCAAATGCCAGCTGAGATCTTTTGGCACAGCACCCAATGTGCCAATCACCACTGGGACCACCTGCACTGGTTTCTGCCAGAGTCTTTGCAGTTCAATCTTGAGGTCCTGATAGTGGCTGAGTTTTTCCTGTTGTTTTTCATCAATGCAACTGTCACCTGGGATGACAACATCAATGATCACAGAAGCGGCAGAAATATACAATGCCAGAAAACCGCACAATTATTTATTATTATTATTATTATTATTATTATTATTATTATTATTATTATTATTATTATTATTCCAATGGCTCGGCTGTCAGATCCCCAAATTTATTTATTTATTTATTTATTTATTGCATTTATATACCATAATTACATATAATTGGTACAATTTAAGTGGTTGTATTATAGGTAATCTAATGTACCTATCAAATGAATAGTTTGGAGTCAGATACTAGAATTTATATGGAATGATTGACTTTAGAGAATAAAATTTTGTTAATGGCTAGTTCAATGCTATTCCTTTTAAGGTTATATGTTTCCAACCTGGAATTTTTGTCCCACAAACTACAAAGCCTATAAATGGTTTCCTGCCTTAAAAAATGGAGTCATCTGATAATTTAACCATATTTTTATGTTCTTTTGGGAACATAAAAATGGCTGAAATCATAAGAAAAAATAGTAAATCAATAACTTATTTATTTATTTATTTATTTATTTATTTATTTGTGTTGTTGAAGGCTTTCATGGCTGGGATCATAGGGTTGTATGTTTTCCAGGCTGTATGGCCATGTTCCAGAAGTATTCTCTCCTGAGTTCTTTTCACACGCTGGACTTTCCACAGATATATATTAACCTTCCTTGCTTAGTTTTTCCATACCTGCCATAGATGTGGGCGAAGCGTCAGGAGAGAATACTTCTGGAACATGGCCATACAGCCTGGAAAACATATAACAACCCCATTTATTTATTTATTTATTTATTTATTTTATATGCCGCTCTTCTCCCCGGGGGACCCAACTTAGCAAGTGTCTCTCTGCGTGTGTGTATTTGTTCTTCTGTTGTGTCTTCTTTCTTCTTACTTTTAAGTTATATAATAGTTGGACTGCTAGTATAACGCACTAGCTCATCAAAAGCACTTTTTATCAGCAAAATGGGGTCAAATATATAATTGTTATTGTTATTAACTTTGCTACATTCTACAGTTCAGTGCTTTAGCTGGTAATTACTGCTACATGTCCTTCATTTTCTTCTCATCGCTATTAACTTTTTAAAAGAATTTTATTGTTATTCCTTTTTAATGCTATACTATTTCTATCCCTTTGCTCTTTATTAATGCTATTATGCAGCTAGTTTGTCTTGCAAATGCATTATTTCAAGCAAATGAACTTGAATAGAAACTTAGTATGGGGTGAACTGCAGGATGCAAAATACTCCAGAAATTTGGAAGAAAGGAAGCGATATAGTTGATATTGGGGAAACAACATTTAGAATTAACAGAGGTGGATGAAATGTTGCCATGTTTTCACATCTTTACAGGGGTCTTTTTCTTCAAGATATCAGCAAATCTGGTATAGCTCTTCTAGGTAAAGGTAAAGGTTTCCCCTGACGTCAAGTCCAGTCATGTCTGACTCTGGGGGTTGGTGCTCATCTCCATTTCTAAGCTGAAGAGCCAGCGTTGTCCGTAGACACCTCCAAGGTCATGTGGCCGGCATGACTGCATGGAGTGTCATTATCTTCCCGCCGGAGCAGTACCTATTGATCTACTCACATTGGCATGTTTTCGAACTGCTAGGTTGGCAGAAGCTGAAGCTAACAGCAGCTGCTCACTCCGCTCCTGGGATTTGAACCTGTGACCTTTCGGTCTGCAAATTCAGCAGCTCAGTGCTTTAACACACTTCGCCACCAGGGCTCCTAGCAGACTGTTTTATCCATTCCTTCAGTTCTGTTCTCCAACTGTCACTGAACCATTTTTGGAGACCTTAACATGCTCACTCTTTCTTGGACTAGCTTTCTTCTTGATGATAAAGCATCACTCCCCCTCCATTTGCCGGGTCCATAGACATCTGGGAAATCCAGTGTTATTTTCGTCATGGTGAGACAAGCCACCTTTCCCCATTGTGCTATTTCATTTCCGTCAGTGTGCACCACCTGTACAAAATGAAAGCTTGTTTTATCATTCTGGACATTCATTATGATGACCGTGGCGCCAGCTTTCAAATTGATTTGAACCCGCAGCGGAGAGTTCCGCAGATCCATCACCAAAGGAACGGAGCGGGACCGCAGCAGACTATTATTAAAAGATCTTTTTTTCTTCACTTTCCCCTTCCCTGAACTATGTAACAAATCCCCCCAATAAAAGTAGCATTCATTTTTAACAGTAACACTCTCTATCTGGTTATTTTGTGTCTTTCCCTGGCTCCTTCTTTTGCACGCAACCCCCCCCCCCTCTCTCTCTCTCTCTAACCTGTCCGACCTTTAAACTCTGGCGGAGGCTCCCCCGCCATAGGTTAATACGGCGGATGATACAAATTGGCTCATATCTTTATCAAAATTACCCCTAGCACGCTCCTCTTTTAGTCCTAACCCTTCCTAAGGCTCCTGACCCAAGGACCACCAGCGGAACCAAAATCGGTCCAGTTGTCGGCACCTCATCAGCTGACTGTCAAACGGAACCGACTGCTCTTTTCAAGCCAGACTGCTCTTTTCCAGCCTTATCCCGGACTTTCCTCTCCCCGCGACCCGCGGGATGGTTTTAAGAGATCACTGGTCCCTTTCTGTGAACTGTGGATGGGGGATCGCTCTCCCGCTGGGGAGACATAGTTCTCCAAGGACCTTCACCCTCTCTACAGCTGCCAGGAGGGTGCCTGGACGGGTGCCCTCCACGTTTCATTCACACCTTCATGATTTTATGAATGAGAAGAACACTCTTCCCCAGACCTACCCCTGAACTTATGAAATCCTATACTTCCAAAGACTGCAACTCACATGTACCTCTTCCCCATGCTATTTCTATGAATTCCTTCCCCCACAGATGAACTCTTTTCCCAATGTATCCGTGAATTTTCATATTCTGTGTACCTGGACACCCTCATGAATCACTGTTATATGAATTTCTAATCGTTGGGCTAACTTCATGAATTGTAAAATCATGCTGCTAAAACTCCACTTTTATGAATTTCCATGCTGAGTTCTCCAGATGTTATGAACTTCGTTCTTATCAAATATTTTCAATTGTTTATATCATTCATGATTCCCCTTTATGCAATGTAACTCACTTTTATGGATTCTTCCTTATTTCCATGAAATCTATCTGCCTATATGTATTTGTACTCTTTGGGATCCCCGGAAAATATGTATTTTTCCCAGCAGGGTTTATATTCCAACTTTATTTTATTTTTCATTTTATTTCATATAATTGTCAAGTCATGAAATCAAATAGGAAATATTTTGAACTCAACCTGAACCCCAGAACCTATCCCATTTCCTATGACCCAGGCTTCCCTTCCCAAAAACAAAAGGATAATCTGCCACCGCTTAACCCAATCAAATTCAAATTGCATGGACAATATAGGGCTTGAGTCGCCGAATTCGGAGTGTTGACCTAAAGGTGATTCGCCCCAAGGCAAACATTGTCATATCTCACCCAAAGGAAAAACCAGGACACCTCAGGAAGGCGCCCTGCAGAGCCTGTCAATATGGCTCATCACCACCCATCTCTACTTCCACCTCTGACACCCCAAGGCATATCTAAAATCTGTATACGTGACAGAAACCCGGACATCCTTGATTGCTGCCATTAATCCCTTTAGAAATCGGTCTAGCAGAAATTAATCCGATATTTCCTGCCCTGTCACTTCATTGTTTCAATAACTCCCGCCTTCTCCTTCCTGATTGGCTCGAGTAGAGACAAAAAGCAGCTCCCTATTGGGCCAACAGAGCAAGGCGGGAAACGAAAGCCCGCCTCGTTCAACCTTCTAGCCTATCAGCGATCAGATGGGCGGGGGAGCGGGGCGGGAAATTCAAAGGGCTGTCAGACTGAAACTTTGTATAAATATGGCTTTATTTTGATTATGTGGTACCCTAGTAGACTGAATGATCGCTACTAGAGTTGTCAGAACCCAGGCTGCAGAGCACCAATAACCATACACAGAGGCCAGAATCTATCTAATATCTTTATTGAAGGAATATATAAAGTTAATAAAAACAAGTGTAGAAAATAGTCCAGAATTAGACCTTTCAGGAAAGGTCAGAATTAGTCCAAAAAAGCAATGTCCAATAAGAAATATTAAGGTCCAAAGTTGTAATCCAATAACCGAAACACTCACTTTGCCAAGCAAAGTGAGGGGAGATGACAAGGTCCTTTAGTCCATGAAACTTGAGCGAGGCTAGGAAATAACTTGATACTTGGAACAAGGCTTGAACGTGGAACAAGGTAACTAAGAACAAGAACAAGGTCCGTGGAATAACTTGATAAAATCCGTGGAACAAGGCAAGGATCGATCCTGGGAAACAAGGCAAAGTCCGTAGATAAACAAAGGCTGGGAAGCAAGGCGAAGGCTGGATAGCAAGGCAAGGCTTGAGCAGGAGCGAGGCTTGAATCGGAGCGCGCTGTCCAGACACAACTCGCTCCGTAGGCTGACGAATTGACTCCGCGAAGTTACCACGCGGGTAAAACACCTAAATAGAGTCTAACTTTCCCGCCGAAGCAGTTCTCTGGGAATCAGAACCGAAAGCTAAACTCTGAGACCAGATGTGAGACTCCCCAAAGATTCTCACGAGAAACAGTCTTAATTGGCCACATTCTTAGCTGCAATCCTCGCACTCCTGCGCGAAGCTGATTCCAAACTTCTCTGTTGTTTACAAAACTCCCGGCGCAAGAACACGGGAGAAGTAGGCTCTGGGCTTGTTTGACATACTTCTGGGAGACAACTTTCTTGCAGGTGCAAGGTTCCCAGATCTGCCTGGGAAAGATCTGGCTGAGAAGAATCCAGTTCAGACTGGGAAGGTAAAAAACCCAAGTTTTCATCTTCATCAGGAATTACAATGTCCTGAGCAGGACTACAAGGCCCATGGGTCATCACACTATCCCCCTCCTCAAGGCCCCTCCCAAACTGGGGCCCTCTCCCCGAGGCGCGAGGTCGCGGTTTGGTGGGATAGGTCTGATGAAAGCGACGGGTTAGATCAGGAGCATGGACTGTGGAGGCGTCCTCCCAAGAGCGTTCCTCAGGGCCAAAACCCACCCAGTCAATGAGATATTGTAGGCGGCGGCGGTGAAAGCGAGAATCCAAAATGTCCTCAACCTCGAACTCCTCCTCCCCATTCATCAAAACAGGAGGGGGGGCCGGTTGGTCTGTATCAGGTCGCACACCATCCGCCGGAAGGAGCAGGGAACGGTGAAACACTGGGTGAATGCGCATTGAACGCGGAAGTTGGAGTTTGAAAGTCACGGGGTTTAATTGCGCCACCACTGGATAGGGGCCAATGAAACGGGCATCTAACTTCCGGCAAGGGCGGTGGGAGGGCAGAAAGCGAGTGGACAGGAAAACCCGATCTCCTACCTTGATTTCGGGGCCCGGCTGGCGATGTTTGTCAGCGTGGCGTTTATAGTCCTCCTTGGCTTGATCCAGTTGCTGGAGCAAAAGTTGTTGCACCGCTGTGAGTTCCTGCAGCCAATCCTCTGCTGCGGGAACTTCTGAAGTTTCAATGACAGGGGGAAAGAAACGTGGATGGAAGCCGTAGTTTGCAAAGAACGGCGTTTCTTTTGTAGAAGCTTGAACTCCATTGTTGTAGGCAAACTCAGACAGTGGTAACAGAGAAGCCCAATTGTCCTGTTGGTAGTTTACATAACAGCGAAGATACTGCTCCAAAGTGGCATTGGTGCGCTCCGTTTGCCCATCTGTTTGGGGATGATGAGCTGAAGATAAACGAGAGTCTATGCCCAATAGTTTTTGTAGTGCCTTCCAAAAACGAGAGGTGAATTGAGATCCACGGTCTGTGACTAAACTCTTGGGCAATCCATGTAGTCTGAAAACATGTTGAAGAAATAGATCCGCAGTTTCTTTGGCCGTGGGGAGGCCTTCACAGGGAATGAAATGGGCTAACTTGGTGAAAAGGTCCACCACCACCAAGATCGTGGTGAATCCACAGGAAGGTGGTAGGTCAGTGATGAAATCCGCGGAAATTATTTCCCATGGGCGAGATGGGGTAGGAAGGGGGTGTAAAAGCCCTGAGGGCTTCTCCCTTCGTATCTTGGAGCGCTGGCATACTGGGCAGGTGTTGACATATTTTTCCACATCCTTGCGGATCTTGGGCCACCAAAAATCCCTTAGGATCAAATGCATAGTTTTAAATAGTCCGAAGTGTCCTGCTGGTTTGCAGTCATGACACAGACGAAGCACTTTTTCCCTGCCCGGTCCGGGTGGGATATAAACATGATTTCTATAGCAAAGCAGTCCATCTTTAAGCGAAAAGGGAAAATGCAGACCTTGGCGAAGTTGGTCCTGCGCCCAGGCATCTGCTTGCTGACTAGCCCTGATTTCTTGAGCACAGATGGGTCCTGGAGTAGGGGAAGTTGAACCAATGGGAATGGATTTGGTGTTCCCCACCGTGAGCGTGGCAAAGTTCTCGGGTTGTAGCAGTTGGGATTCAAAGGTCTCCTTGCGTCCTGCAGCGTATTCCGGTTTACGTGACAGGGCGTCTGCTTGCTTGGTTTGGGCTGGGGTCACATAATGGATCTGGAAGTTGAAACGTTCAAAGAATAAAGCCCAACGTTGCTGCCTCTGATTTAGTTTGCGGGCAGTTCTTAGATGTTCTAGATTACGATGATCAGTGTGGACTTCAATGGGAAATTTGGCCCCTTCTAACCAATGTCTCCAAGTTTCAAAGGCTGCCTTTATGGCCAGTAGTTCTTTTTCCCAAATGGTGTAATTCCTCTCTGGTGTGGTTAGTTGACGAGAATAAAAGGCACAGGGGTGGAGGTGATCTCCCACCGGTTGTAAGAGTACAGCCCCAATTGCCACATCAGAGGCGTCCGCTTGCACCACAAAAGGGGTTTCAGGATCTGGGTGCTGTAGAATTGGCTGGGAGGTGAATAGTTTCTTTAGTTGCTGGAACCCTTTCTCTGCTTGATCAGTCCAGCGAAAAGGCTGCTTTCCACGGATGCAGCTAGTGATGGGGTCGGACCAGCGGGCAAAATCTGGAATGAACTTGCGGTAATAGTTCGCGAACCCCAAGAAACGCTGCACCTCTTTCTTGTTAGTTGGCGCCCGCCATTCCAATACTGCTGAAACCTTGGCTGGATCCATGGAAAGCCCTAGAGGCGAGATGCGGTAACCAAGGAAATCTACCTCTTGCAGATCAAAGGCGCATTTTTCCAGCTTGGCATAAAGTCCATGATCCCGCAATCGTTGTAACACCATTTTGACGTGGTTCTCATGTTCTGATTGTGATCTAGAAAACACCAAAAAATCGTCCAGGTAGATTATCAAGAACCTGTCTAGATAGTCCTGAAAAATGTCATTGACAAAATGCTGGAACGTTGCGGGGGCTCCGCATAAACCGAAATTCATAACTCAGGACTCGAATAATCCGAATTTGGTCTGGAAGGCGGTCTTCCACTCGTCCCCTTCCCTGATGCGAACTAAGTTGTAAGCCCCCCGAAGATCCAGCTTGGTGTAAACCTTGGCTCCTCGAAGCCGATCCAGTAGATCCGAGATTAAGGGCAGGGGATAGCTGTTCCGCTTGGTGATATTGTTCAATGCTCTGTAGTCCACCACCAAGCGTAGTTCCCCTGACTTCTTCTTCACAAACATCACTGGGGAGGCGGCTGGGGATTGAGAGGGTCTGATGAATCCCTTGCGAAGGTTTGTCTCTAGGAATTCCCTGAGAGCTTCTTGCTCTGGTTCAGTCAGGGAGTAGAGATGCCCTCGCGGGATCGGGGCCCCCTCCACCAAGTCAATGGCACAGTCATAAGGTCTATGTGGGGGTAATTTTTCGGCTTCTTTCTCATTGAATACATCCCAATACTCGGAGTACTTCTTTGGCAAGGTGATGATGGGCTCGGTGTCTGTGGCGTGGCATACCTTGGCTACGAGGCAATGGTTTTGGCAGTACGGTGAAGCAAACTGCAGTTCTCTGTTGGACCAGGAGATGTTAGGGTCGTGGAGAGTCAGCCATGGAATTCCCAAAATCACAGGGAAATGGGGGACCTCGGTAACAAAGAAGGAAATCTCTTCCATATGTTCCCTTATCCACATCCTGGTGGGTTCCGACCACTGACTTACGGGGCCCGTCTTGAGGGGGCGGCCGTCTATGGCTTGCACCACACGGGCATTCTTGAAATCATGATATTGTAATCCCAGAGAGTCGGCGTACTCTCTATCGATGAAATTGTTGGTAGCTCCAGAGTCTATCATGGCGTGGATCATGACGGGTCCCCTTTTTGCTGACCATAATGTGACCACGAGAAGGAACAGGACCCCGGTTGGCGGCTCTTGGATGGATCTTTTGACCGGGTTGGCGAGCCTCTCTACACCCGGTCGTTGGCTTCCCCCGCCGGCTGTGTGCCAGTCGGCTCAGACGTCTTCGTCTCCGTGGAGGACGCCGCCGCAAGACGGGCGGCAGGCTTCCCTTTGGCTGGGCACTCTCTGGCGAAGTGGCCCCCGTTCCCGCAGTACCAGCAGAGGTTTAAGCGTTGACGACGGGCCTTCTCGGCGGCATCTAGTCTGGGACGCACATTGCCCAACTGCATCGGCACCTCCTCGCCTCCTCTGGGGTATGGGGTTGGCGGTGGGGGTCTCCAGACCGGACGTGGCTGAACGCTGGCGGGAGCGGGGGGTTTTGCCCCGGCTCTACCGCCCTGGCCTCGAACCCACTGTTTCCTGTTGGCAATCATGACTTCAGCCCGTAAACATTGATCAATGAGTGCCTCGAGGGTCTGGGGAGGATCCACCTTGGAGATTTCTTCCAGCATTTCAATGTTGAGACCCTCCCGGAATTGTCCCCTGAGGGCTACATCGTTCCAGCCGGTGTTGTGGGCCAGCACTCGGAACTCGGCTATATACTGAGACATAGGTCTGTCTCCTTGGAAAAGGCGACGGAGTTTGTGACCGGCTGCCTCCAAATTGTCCTCGATTCCCCAAGTCTCCTTGAGGTGGTCCAAGAAGCGTTGCGCTGATCTTAGGTGTGGAGAGGCTTGGTCGTACAGGGCCGTCGCCCAGCTGGCCGCTGGCCCGTCTAGAAGACTGTAAACCCACGCCACTTTGATGTCTTCTTGGGGAAACTCGGCAGCACGGGCCTCTAGATAAGCTTGACATTGGCGACGGAAGACATGAACCTTGGAAGCTTCTCCAGTAAACTTGGTTGGCAACGCCATGGCCGGAAGACGAATTCCGCGTTCCTTCAAACCCCTTATTTCTCCATCCTGTGCATTGAGCTTATCACGGATTCGGTCCACCTCATCCTTGTCGATGGTGTAGGTAATCGGCTGGCCGCTCGGCCCAGGTACGACTCCGGTAGACATTCTGGCCGAGGTTAATTGGTGCTTAGGGTGGCGGAGTCAAACTGTCAGAACCCAGGCTGCAGAGCACCAATAACCATACACAGAGGCCAGAATCTATCTAATATCTTTATTGAAGGAATATATAAAGTTAATAAAAACAAGTGTAGAAAATAGTCCAGAATTAGACCTTTCAGGAAAGGTCAGAATTAGTCCAAAAAAGCAATGTCCAATAAGAAATATTAAGGTCCAAAGTTGTAATCCAATAACCGAAACACTCACTTTGCCAAGCAAAGTGAGGGGAGATGACAAGGTCCTTTAGTCCATGAAACTTGAGCGAGGCTAGGAAATAACTTGATACTTGGAACAAGGCTTGAACGTGGAACAAGGTAACTAAGAACAAGAACAAGGTCCGTGGAATAACTTGATAAAATCCGTGGAACAAGGCAAGGATCGATCCTGGGAAACAAGGCAAAGTCCGTAGATAAACAAAGGCTGGGAAGCAAGGCGAAGGCTGGATAGCAAGGCAAGGCTTGAGCAGGAGCGAGGCTTGAATCGGAGCGCGCTGTCCAGACACAACTCGCTCCGTAGGCTGACGAATTGACTCCGCGAAGTTACCACGCGGGTAAAACACCTAAATAGAGTCTAACTTTCCCGCCGAAGCAGTTCTCTGGGAATCAGAACCGAAAGCTAAACTCTGAGACCAGATGTGAGACTCCCCAAAGATTCTCACGAGAAACAGTCTTAATTGGGCACATTCTTAGCTGCAATCCTCGCACTCCTGCGCGAAGCTGATTCCAAACTTCTCTGTTGTTTACAAAACTCCCGGCGCAAGAACACGGGAGAAGTAGGCTCTGGGCTTGTTTGACATACTTCTGGGAGACAACTTTCTTGCAGGTGCAAGGTTCCCAGATCTGCCTGGGAAAGATCTGGCTGAGAAGAATCCAGTTCAGACTGGGAAGGTAAAAAACCCAAGTTTTCATCTTCATCAGGAATTACAATGTCCTGAGCAGGACTACAAGGCCCATGGGTCATCACAAGAGTCCTCTTCAGCTGAATTGCTCAATAAAGACTCCTTGGCGGATTTTCCTTCAACTTTGCCGGACCTTCTTCATTTCGGCTTCAGGTTGTATTGCGGCTCATATTTTCCTATTGGCTCCGCCAAGGTCCGTTCTCTCAGGACCGGATCGGCTCTCTCCTTAAGGGCCCGATCCCCTAAAACGCGGTCGACAACATAATTGGACTGCAGAAAAATCAAGATTGATCATCCCTAGTGCACATAAAGCATTTCCATGCCAATCTAGCTGCCAATGACATGCAACACTAATGGCACATGTCTTGCATTAGAGTTCTAGAATGTGGCGTGATAGCTGTTTTGAATGTTCAAATTCTGTGTTTAATAGTTACAGTTGTGGCTTGTTGCTAATAAATTAGATTGTACTGCAGTTCATCAGTCAGGGTGAAATGAGCAATTTAAGAAAGCTCCACATTCCTTCAGTTTAATTCATGTCATGCATTTCTTCTGATTTTTGTGTCTCAGCAATCAAAGTTGCAAAGCTAATGTTTACCTTCTAATGACTAATAACAGCATGCTAAACGCAAGATTCATAGGCAGAGAAAAATCACGTGCTATGAGAAAGAGCTATCTATCAGTGTTTGGGGAAACACTTCTTTAAATAAAGACAAAATCACACTTAGACCATCTGATGCCAATTCCTATGGAAATATCTATGAAACTGGCACTGCCTCCATCCATTTCCAGTGCCTAAGATTTGAAGTAGAAAGCAAATTTTTAAAAGTAAAAAATTGGCTCCAGAATATGGATGGATGAATCTATTCATTTTTGTTTAGCATTCATATTTTCTTCATGCATGAGCTCTGTCTGCCCCGTTTCCTAAAATCTGCACAAAAGTTCATTTTTTTCCATGCAAACATAAGCACTATGAATCATTGTGAGTCAATCCCTAATGCACATAATTCTTGCAAACGCTTGCCCCAACATAAGACTTTTTGTATGCCGTTTCCCCTAGTGTGTGTGTATGTATGTTTGTGCAGTCTTTAAACAGAAAAAAAAAGAATCTGAAAATCTGAAGAAGTGTGAAGACAAAAATATAATTATGCTCTATTTTGCATCTTTGGGAAATACAAATTAGGACAGTGTGCGTTAAAATGCAAAATGAGCAAATGTTTACTTCCCTCATAAGTATGCATATAGTTCAATACCACCTACAAATATTGATTCAGAATTCTTTGGTATACCCTACCTCCCATCCCATTTCTCCATTAGAGATTTGTTTGGATTTTTCTGTTTTTAATTATAAAACATAAAAGGGGGGAAAACAATTCCCCAATTCAAGCATATCTTCCTAGCCTCCAAATTTCAGCAACCAAATTAAATATGTTTCCAAGCAGATCAATTATATTGCTTCCAGCATTGACTGTCAAATCAGACTAAGCAGGTTTTTTTTTCAGGAACTGTCTCATATTTTCCAAAGGGTGGTGGAATGAAGAATGAAAAAAAAACAAATCTAGCACTAAATGTACCTTTTAAAAGCCTGTCATTGCTTGCTTAGAAAATGCACGTTTTCCCAAGTACAATGGGTTCATTAGGCTTCTTGTGTTCAAAAGCTTTTATGTGGCTGTTATTTATAGCCATTAGTCTGTGGTGCTAATAATGAAAGCTAATGGAAACCACAGCATATGAGAAATTCACTTTTTCCCACTAATTAAATATACTTCTAAAAAAGAAGAACAATGCTATGGCATCACTATTAGAATGCAAAATATTTCTTTTAATGGTGATGATTTAAATGCCTGAGAGCAACCCAGTGGAAGACAGAAGTACCCAAAGGCTATTTAAATACTGATTTGCAAAACATTGCATTGGCAGGAGCTGCAGAGAAGTGAATGAAGCTAGTGCTGGGCTGGAATGCTGAAAAATCAGCTGTCCCAGTTAAATTAAATGTGTTCTCTATGAAGAAATATACATTCCAGCAGAGTTTTAGTTGCCTTTCCTGCCAAGTCGCCCAGATTCACAACACATCTTTCACAGTCTAGCTGTTACACTATTTAATTAGGGGATGCACCGAAGAATCTCCAGGCTGCCAGACTTGATTGATGGGTTAACTGTGCCCTCCAAGCCACAAGGAAAGCCAATAGACTTAATACCACCTTCCCCTTGAAATTACTTCTTATTTGGATCCAAGAAAGTACATTAGTGGAACCCCAGACTTATGTGGATGCCAGGCACAGCAGGTTTGCTTTGAACTCTACAGAACAAGAATCTTGTTTAAAAAGAAAAGTAGGGAAAGGGAAAAGAAACAAAAGCATCAATAGTTTTTTATAGGCAAAACTATTATTGTGGTTGATGTTCAGAGAGGAATCTTAAATGAGTACCACTTAGTTATGCATTCAGTCTGAAACTGGAGACTCTGAAGCGTTTTGCCTTTTTAGCAGAAAATCTATAAAGCGTACTTGATTTTAAGAAATAGGAAGGGAAGAAATCCACCCAGCACTGTTTTTCCCTTAACCAATCCATATTTCCTTGTGGCTTATTGAGGAGTAAAATTACTGAAGTTCTACAGTTCTCAGTGAGCATGATTTTATTGCATGTTTATCACATTTATATTCCAGATTCTCTATAGGGAGCTTGAGTTGGTGGGCATATAATGCATGAAATGCATGTAATTCACATACAGTAGAGTCTCACTTATCCAACATTCACTTATCCAACATATCGTATCATGTTAGCTATGAATGAACAACTGATATTGTGTGAATAGCAAAGAAATACAAAATGTATGGGCATGGTGATGAGGTGACAAGTTGGTTTTAACAATGATTGGTGATCATTAGAGGACAAAGGAAGGAGGGAAAAGCCTAAAGCCAAGGAGACTCCATGCATTATATATTCTTTCTCGCTTTAAAAATATTTTACAGTGTTTGTCCAAACTCACCCCTTGAGTTAGATAGGCCAATATAGGCCTCAAGTAAGATCAATCACATTGCTTTATTTCTAACACATCATTTGCTGGATAATTTGTGAATTATTAATCCATGTATCACTGCTTACATTGAACAAGACTCTTAAATTACTTTATAGATAATTGAGACAGGTCATTATGGTTTGTTTCCCTTTCTGGGAATTTGTTGATTTTTTTTTTTAGTAAAAAGGTTCCCCTTGAAAAATTGCAGAGCTTAGTATTATGCTTATAAAAACTCCCTATGAAGAAGAGATGCAGGAATTCCAGCGCCTTTCATGGCACTATCAATAAATACTAATAAAGAATAGAAACTAGATTGGTCTGAGTGAATGTAAAAATATAGCTGTTTGAATGATATGTGCAAAATCAAAAGGAATGTTACTTTACCATGAACTCTACAAAAATGACTTCAGACATTGTTCGGTCATATTTCCCATTCAAATAGTTACTTTGAAGCTTGATGGCTTTATCACATCTGTTTATACAGCATGTTGGAGCATTTGCATTTTTGCCCAACCAGTCACATGGGTTGAGTTTGTACAATCCACTGATCAACAGATGTAAATATTGCTGAATTACAATGCCAGGGACAACATCTTCTGCTTTTTTCCAGTGAGAAGTTTTAAACCTCTTGAGTAAAATCAAGCTACAATGTACACAGTGCATTTCCAGTTTGCATGACCCCTGTGATGCCATTTTATAGTAATGCCATTGATCAATTCTATGCCATGCCATTTTACACAATCATTCATACATCCATTCAAGATTAGTTTTAAAAATAACCATCAGCTAATGCAGATGTCTGTGAACTGTGTGATCAGTCAATATGGGAAAAAGAATGTGTTGTTAGGGCATCTTGGTCTTTGCAACTAGTTTGAGAATGCTATCATGCCAGACAGATTGTGTTACAGGTGATAACTTGAACATTCACATTTTCTCATATGCTAAATAAATGCTGTTGTATACTAATTATTGCGATTGCATAGTTTATTTGAACATCAGTTGGGTGGGATATAGTTAAGAGTTTTATTTCTATCACTGAAATCATTAGGTCAGTCACTGTGTTGTGAATGCAGCTGTATACGACAATAATATTCTGTGAGATTGGGAATACTCTCTGGGATACATCAAGGCAATTGACTTTTATATTGACTTGACACTAGTATTTGTATTTATTCTGCTGTTTTGTTTTATTCATCCCTATGCAGAAGTGCTTTTCAACATTTTGTCATCAATAGCAATGCACGCAAGGGATCCTATTGTCTGAACCATGTTCGGAATCAAATTCCCCTCACCCTCAAATATAAATGAAATATATTACTTCACAATATTTTTTGAAGTTTTAAAAAATAAAATCTATTCTCAAATTTGAGATATTTGTATTAGATGAAAGTGAGGGGAATGGTATTAAGTGTTAGCTTATAAAAACTAGAAGGAATTAAATATCCAACATCAGTTTTTATTGTAGTCAAAAAGAGTCCCAGTGTTATTGAACCAGATAATTGATTATCAGTTTCTTTGTGCAAAGGTTATAGCACAGTAAAGAAAAATATGGAATTCAAAGAGATGTTTTGCATGTGCCACTACATTACAAATGTGTAAGCAAGATGGCTCACACGTGTAAGCTCATCTCTGCTTACACATTAGAAATCTGTTTAAATAAAGGAGGGAGATGACTAGACTAGCCTCACAAGGGAGCAATGTTGGGAGCAACTACTGAGGAGA
The DNA here is from genome assembly GCF_035594765.1 of Anolis carolinensis. NCBI lineage: Eukaryota > Metazoa > Chordata > Lepidosauria > Squamata > Anolidae > Anolis > Anolis carolinensis. Next base: position 110,501,491 of record NC_085844.1, read on the forward strand.
CCTTTTCTTTTGTCCTCACCAAGATAGCGTATGATGATGCCCGAAAAAGACTAAGCCTTCTCCTTTAGATCTCAAGGTTCTTGCAAGTTAATGTAGAGCAATACTGTCTTTCAGATAATTAAGATCTAACAATATGTTACAGTCCTTACCTAATTTGGGAGAAGACACCACTGAACTCAATGGACTGTGCCATAGAATAATGATTAGACAGACAACCTCATCAGACAGTATTGTTTTCAGCAGCACACAATGGTTCTGCTGTAGTTTAGCCACGGATCGTGTCAGCTTCCATCCCACAATGTACAGTTACCTCCGGTGGGGCTCTCTGACTAAATTACAGTGCAACCAGTGTATGCCACAGCGGCAGCAACATGGGGGCTTCCCATGTTGCACTAGCAACAATGGGAAAAGCTGGTCAATGGGGGAAAGGTTTGTCTCTTGCCTGGAGGGCATCCTTTGTTCAGAGTCATTAGCCGTCCTTGGGGCTCCTCTGTCCTCAGAGTGTTGCTTCCCATCTACTGTTCTGATTTTAGAGTTTTTTAATACTGGTAGCCAGATTTGTTCATTTTCATGGTTTCCTCCTTTCTGTTGAAGTTGTCCACATGCTTGTGGATTTCAATGGCTTCTCTGTGTAATCTGACATGATAGTTGTTGGAGTGGTCAAGCATTTCTGTGTTCTCAAATAATATACTGTGTCCAGGTTGGCTCATCAAGTGCTCTGCTATGGCTGATTTCTCTGGTTGAGTGAGTCTGCAGTGCCTTTCATGTTCTTTGACTCGTGTTTGGGCGCTATGTTTGGTGGTCCCTATGTATACTTGTCCACATGGTATCCGGTAGACTCCTGCAGAGGAGAGAGGATCCCTCTTGTCTTTCGCTGACCGTAGCATTTGTTGGATTTTCTTTGTGGGTCTGTAGATAGTTTGTAGGTTGTGCTTCTTCCTGAGTTAGTAAGCTTTGCATATACCCAGGTCGTAACTCTTATCAAAAAAGAGATCAGATTAGTCTGGCATGATTTGTTTATGATAAATCCGTGTTGACTATTAGCAATGACAAAATTCCTTTCAAAGTGTTGGAAGACCACTTCCTTAACGATCTTTTCCAGAATCTTGCCTGGTATTGATGTCAGGCTGACCAGACAGTAATTGTTTGAGTCATCCTGTTTTCTCTTCTTGAAGATAAGGAGCACATTTGATTTCCTCCAATCTGCTGGGACTTCTCCTATTCTCCAAGAACTCTCAAAGATGATTGCTAGTGATTCCGAAATAACTTCTGCTAGTTCCTTCAATACTCTTGGATGTAGTTGATCTGGCCCTGGGGACTTGTATTCGTTTAGAGTGGCCAGGTATTCCTGGATGACTTGTTTCTCTATTTGGGGTTGGATTTCCCTTAATCCTTCGTCCACTCCATGTTGCTGAGGTTGAGGTCAGTTTTCTTTTTGTGAGAAGACCGAGGCAAAGAAGACATAAAGTAGTTCTGCCTTTTCCCTATCCCCTGTCACCATCACCCCATCTTCTCCTCGCAGAGGCCCTATTGCCTCCTTGTTCTTTCTTTTCCTACCGATGTAAGCAAAGAAGCCCCTTTTATTGTTTTTCATGTCTCTGGCAAGCTTGAGCCCGTTTTGTGCTTTAGCCTTGCAAACCTTTTCCCTACAGGAGTTGGTTATTAATTTGAATTCTTCTTTGGTGATTTCTCCCCTTTTCCAGTTAGAAGTTCTTTGGACATCCTTTCTGGCTTCTTTGCACTTGTCTTATTTTTTTTCTTTGTTGGCACTGTTGGCATTTATGCCTTGAATATTTGACTTTTGAAAAGTTCCCATTCATCCTTAACTCCCTTGTATTTTAGTCTTGGCGTTCATGGAATTCCATTCAGTATTTCCTTCATTTTTTGGAAGTCAGCTCTCCTAAAGTCCAGGATACGGGTTTGACTTGTCTTAGTTTCAGCCTTCCTTTGTATTGCAAACTGCAGGAGCACATGGTTGTTTGCCCCTAAGGATCTGACCACTTTGACTGCATTGATCAGATCTTCTGTGTTTGTTAGGATGAGAACGAGAGTAGCCAATTCCCTTGTTGCCTCTTCTACTTTCTGGACAATAAAATTGTCTGCAAGGCAAGTGAGGAATTTGTTGGACTTTGTACTCTTGGCCGAATTTGTTTTCTCTTATAAGCATATGGTTGACTCATGGTTTCCTTCTCATTTTATCCACATCAGAATTCTGTGGAATAGTTTAGGTGGAGAGGCTGATAGATCTACCATGTATTTCATGGTTCAAGGAAGACTAGAGGTGCATCACGCTGTAGAATGAATGTAATTTGACATGGAATCATGGGATGGAATACTATGGAATCATGGGGGAATTAAGGCTTTATAAGTTCTTTAGCTTTCTCTGCCAAAGAGTGTAGGTGCCTTACCAAACTACAACTGTAACAAGGTGATGTCAAACTGCATTAAAAATACTGTATACATTCTCCAAAAAACTTAGCCCTCCAAAATCCTACTGTATTTTTTCTCTGACTCAAAACCTAAATGTAAAAAGAAGCTGCTCATATCTATCAACATGTCTTCCATTGTGGATCTCTTCTTTACTGTATTGTTTCGCAGTTGCATATACCTATATAACAGCAAAGTACAAGCTTCAGTTCTGGAATAGATTTTAGAATGTTGCCTTCCCAAGGTCAATTGTTGCTGTGAATCATATGAACCTAGGTTTATGCACCACAGTTTCTTCACCTCTAGACCAAGAAACTATGGCACACATCCCCAAAATTTCTTTGTTACCACTAACCCCCCTGTGATCCCGAATTCTCACAACTTCTAAAATGTTTGGGTTGATAGTAAAAATTTTTAGTAGTAAATTTATTGATTAGCCCTTAGGCCATATCACAGTATCAAAAAGGCTTGTTAAAACTTGCTTACACACCATATAGTAAGTTGAATAAAACACTTATATGTTTGGGGTGAAAATTACCCTAATAACTAAAATTACTTTTTCTGGAGGCCTCAAAAATAATAGAGTTACTATAATCCAAATCCCTTTTCCCCAAATTCTGGAAATCCAAAAGTCACAATCGGAAGTGGCTTCTGGTTATGACTTCCATTTGGTGGAAATTATTCTCTATCCTTACTGCATTTTGCTGATTCCCAATATCCCATGTATGTCCTTGAAGACTGTCAGCAAAACTGATAGAGACTTAGTTAAAATTAAGAGACCATACTAAATGCAAAGGGAGGGGAATTCAGTCATCCATTTCAAACACTCATTATCCTTTTTTTAAAAAAAAAGATGAGAAAGAAAAAAGACCACAGCATTGTACAGGGTCAGGATAATCTAATTTGAAGTTGTTAAAGGCTAAAATGTGGTGGGAAGAGGGTGGGGCCTTTATGTTAAAAGAGGTTGACCTGATTGTCTTTATTCCGAGAATCAGATATTTTTCCAGCTAGTGACATGTTAATTAAAATACAGTACTAGAATTTTCTCGTGCTCATTAGGTCTCTGGATGCAGCTAAATGGAGTTTGTTCCAACTCCATTTCAAACAGGAATGGACTGATATGATAGTAAGCATCACTTTTATATTAAAACAAGAAAATAAATAATTGTGCATGAAGAGAATGTGAGGTAGTTTTCTTCCTGAGTCTGTAAAAAGAATATTTCTTGTTACAGCAATTTAAGAAGTCATTTGGGGCTCTGAAGACTGGAAATAAATAAGCAGATAATACACACAAATTTAGTACAACCCATATATGGAAGTCATTATAGACCTTTGTATTTCTTTAAAAAAAACAGAAGTATACTGTTGTGGTTGTTATTGGGTGCACCCCCCACCCCAGAAATGCTTCTGTGAAATATAAAACAAATCTATGTGCATGACCTATGAGAACAGTCTCATAATTCTCTGCATTTCAAACATTTTATCTACATTTAAATATTGAGCAAATCAAAAGAAATAATTTGAAGACTTATCCATAAAATGAGACAGACTTTGAGAAACCATTCTAGCCTTAGTTTTGTGTGAATATTACATTTATATGTAAGACTTTAAACCATGAAGTACATTATGTCACTCTCAGCATCTCCATATGGTCTTGGGGTCCAACAATTTCCACTTTTTGACAAAACCCATTGCATAAGAAGGGGATGTTTGAATATGCTTCAATATATGTAAAAGCTTGTAAGGTGTGGTAACTGTGTTATGGCACAGAGGATTGGTTATAAAATCATTGAATAATACAGTTGGAAGAGACCACATGAATCTATCTAGTCCAACCCACTGCCATTCAGGAAATGCACAAAGTAATCATCATCATCATTTATATTCCGCCCTATCTCCCTGGAGGGGCTCAGCGTAGATTTCAAACATAAAATGCAAACATTCAATGTCTGAACACAACAACAATATACCCATAATTACAAAAATTGACAATGCAGCATATAAAAACAAAGTACAACTTAACAACAAAAATTAAATTAAAAACACAAGCTGTTATATCACACATAAAACAAAATATCAAACATGGAACAGAAGCATTACCAATTCCTTGGGGGCAAATAGATTGATAATTGTTCAAGATGTTTATTGAGTTGGTGGGGTGAACAGGGTATGGATACGGATGGTAGCTAATCAATTAATCAGAGGTATAATGGTGTTATATCCCAGCCTGTTCCTGAGCTGTCAGGTGAGCCTGGGGTTGGGCCTGTTCAGCCTGTGATTGTACCAGTACCTGATGTTGTAATAGAGCCTGTGAGTAACGTTACAAACAGTAGTATGGGTGCCAGAAGGGAAAAAAGGGTTACTCGGGAGCAGGAATCTGATGAAGAGCAGCAGAGAAAGAGGATCTGGGTCATACTTACAGCACCTACAGATGAGGAGGCATTTGAGGGATTCTCTGGGGATGATGGGTTAATGAGTGAAGGAGAAGGAGGAGACACCATGGATTGGACTAAGAGAAGAGAAGTACAAGCTATTTGTGAGGCACCAACAACTAGTGGTACCTTTATGGGGTTATCTGGGAGTGAAGACTGGCAATCAGGGGATCCAACTGATTCTTGGGGGATCTAAGTTTTGACAGGAGATGGAGGAATTGGAGGGAGAGTCAAAGGAATTCACATGAAGAGCTGGGAGCAACTGTGGGAGATGGTGATAAGACAGTGGTAAGTTCATCCTCTGATGATGGTTTGTAGATAAAAGTGGGTTCAGGGGTGAGGGGTCCTTGCAGAAGGCAAGGTGTTAATGTGTGTTCGTGTGCTGGGTATTGGGAAAGTTTCTTGTAGTCTTGCTGCTGCCTGTTTCATGTTTGGATCTGCAGTTTGGACCTGAACCGGTTTGGCTGGAGACACTGCTTCTGCAGACATTGGAGCAACACTGCTTTGGATTCTTTGTGCTTCGACCTTGGACTTTGGCTGACAACACTTCTCTTCTTGCAACTCCCTTTGTTAACCATTTGTGTACTGTGCCTTTTTGTTTTGCCTTAGAGCACTTTGTTTGACTTGTTGCTTTTTGCATCCAGTTGATCTGGATTACATTTCTGTTTACCCTTTTGAACCAGGTCTGGTTTGGGTTTTTGGGTTTTTGAGTATCCCTGCATCCTTTTCCTTTTGTTTCAATAAACTCTGTTTTGAAGACACTTTTAAGTCTGGCCCTTTAAGGCATCTGTGATTCCAACACCTGACCTGTAAAGTTGTTCTGTAAGAAACAAATCTACTTTCTTTCTTTCAGACATGATGGAGAGGAAATAAGCTGTAGGAGGGGGAATTAAAGAACCAAGGGAGAAAGACTGTAAATGTGCACATTGCGGTAAGGAAGGAAATGGAGGGTAAAGGGAGTGTGTAGTGGACGGGGCAGAATGTTAGAAACAAGGGAAAGAGACATTGGGAAGATGCAAGAAGAAAAGGAAGAGAAAGTATGTTGCAATGAGTGGCATCAGCACCAAGGAGCAAATTGGGGTTGTATTATGAAGACGTGAGATGAGGTAGAGGAGGAAATGGAAGAGAAAGAGCATGAGTGATGCAAATGATGGAGTAACTACCTAGTGGGCAGGTTTGCTGAGTTGTAGTAATGGCCCAAGTTCCATAATAAATACTTAATTCTACAATGAATTTAATGACCATGCAGAGCTTTGAACGTCAGCTTCCCTTTTCCAAACATGCAAGATCTTTATTGGAGCAGGTCAGTGAGTAGCTTCTGTTCTCATAGCCAATGGTCCATTACTCTTATATTTCTTTCACTCTTAAAGAAAGTTAGAAATGAATTCATCTATTTATGTTCACATGTAAGTGCTATTAGATAGGTTGGCTGTCTGAAATTCTGGATGTCATGAAAGCATAGCAAATTCTTAATTATTTAATTTGTTATCATAGTTTTGATATTATGTTTACTATAACAAGGAAAGAGGTGGTTACAGTAGGAAGAGGAACTTCACATGTCCAAATTACTATGCTCATATCCAGTATGATGGTAAGTGGTCATATACCGTTTGGAGCTCTGATTTTTCTGTCATCATGTCTTAGATATTGGCTTTTGGCTCTATAAGAGAACAACTATTCTTTAGAAGCCCCCATACCTACCCAGCAAAGGCCAAATTTGTAGCCAAGCCAGGTAAGATGTAGGTCAACATGTCACAGCTGTTTTTGCTGCCCCTGAAAAATTTTGTTTTCCCTCAAAAAAGAATTGGCATGCACCCTGAAAAGAAAGAAAACCACAAGGAATAAAAACCCTATAACATAATGTGTCAATACATGTTGAAACATCCTCTCTTGCTTTGAATGAGAAAAAATATGAATGTTCTTTCCATCCCTAATAATAATAGTTTTCTATGGTAGCTGATTCATACTTGCAAATTTCTAAGTGATGGATATGCATGCATGAACTTTACAGGTATGAAATAAAGCTACAAAATAACCCACATGCTTTATAAACAGTACATAGATGACTATAATTTGATAGCAATTTTCTTACTGAATATTTGATTTAGTGATATTTTTATTTGTAGGATTATCATTCTCTCCAGGTATAGCCTTTACACATGAGCTACGTCAGTAGAAAAAAAACCTGAATTAGCTGTGATATTATTAGTCCTCTTAAGATATAATTAAAATCTGGTTTTGTTATTGATGCTATTCCAATAATTAATATTAACTTTGAATCCTAATGTATTGTTCACACTCCCCCTCCCTCCATTTTTATTGGAACAAAAAAATTAATCATGACTAAAGTTATTAAAGAAAACCCTTGGTTGCTGTAAAATAGTCAAGACCATTCCAGTTTGACTAAAGTGATATTTTTGATCTTGGTCCTTCTGCCATTTTGGGAGAATACTTTTATGAAATTCCACTGAGGTGACATGATAATGAATCTATGTGGTTCAAAGAGTAGAAATGCTACATTGGGGCTTTCTAGGAGTCTAATTTAGAAAAGCTGCCAAAAGGTCTGTCATGAAACCTCAAAAAATTACCACCCCCTCAGCATTATTTTTTTTAAAAAAGATTTTCAAAGGATTTGTGTCAAACCTTTGGGTTCTGAGTCAAGCAGTTGGGATTGCTTTTTTCTCTGAATACCTAGAGGCCACAAGTTGGTTTTTGAAAATCTGTATCTCTGAGATCTGGGGACTATTTGTCAGCTGCCCAATTTGTGCTGAAAATATGACTTGTAGAAAAATCCCAGGGTGTCAAATGACTTTTGTAGTATGCTTGAAATGCCACTGCTACAAAGTGTTTGTGCCTATGAGGGGTGCAAACTACAGTCTTATTGCTTTGCATCTCTGTGTTATTTCTTAACTAAAGGACAGAATATTAAAAAGAAAAGAACAATGTAAACAAGCCCCAACTGTGATCTACCCATCCAAACAAAAGAAAAAAAATCTATCTCAATTTTCCACATGCTGCTTTTAGGACACTTCTGTAGGACACTACTAGAAAAAAAGAAGAAAATCACTGGAAACTTTATTTTAATATATTTCTTTCTCAATTGTACAGAGATAACTACTGTGATACAATGGTACTGTGCCACTAATACTTATTTTTATTTCTATATTTGTATGTATGTATGTGTGTGTGTGTATATATATATATATATATATATATATATATATATATATATATATATTTTAATTGAATGGATTTACATTTTGGCACATGCAAAATGGCTGCCAAAAGTGGACTTTACCAACCAGTTCTTATTTCTCCCAGAAATGTTGCTGATGATAGTAAGACCCTGATAACAATACAAGTGGTATTCTTGGAGTGAGAGTGTCAGTGTGTGTATCTATTAATGGGAAGGGTAGAGGGAGTTTCTCTAAGCAGACCTCTTTTCCACATCCAACCTATGATCTGAAATTGTTCAGCGGAATGAAAAGTATATAGGAAAGTATAATTAGATTTCAAATCATTTTAAAGATTATGGGATTGCTTATTAATTCATTTACATACATATTTCTATCTCCTTCCTTTCCCAACAAAATTCCGAATAGTATCGTAAATGTGCAATGGATCTGTAATATGTATGACCCATTAAGCCAAAAGCAGTCCATCAACTGTGTATCAATTTTCTTTGTACAAGAACAAAATAAGCTAAGATTTACTAAGTAAATCTTCCCTATGAAACATCTGTGGGCAAAGTAGTAAAATGGGGTTGGGGATAGTTGTGTGCTTAGGCAACAGTAGATTTTTCCTGTTTTATTAATTTAGCAACTGTAGTTGACAGTCATTTGCACCACCTGACAATGTTCTTCAAAGAAAACTATGCATGCATGAGAGTTTTCAAGGGGATTAACATGCATCATAATCCACACATCTCCAGTTCCTTAATTCACATCACATTTGGCTGCTAATCTCATGCTCTTTTAGAAAATGAACCAGTGCATAGGAAGCAAATATTGATGTATCCGATATTACTAATACATGGGAAAAGAATAATGCTACACGACTTTTGAACTTCACTGGAGAAGTAGTTTTGAAGGGTCAGGATGATATCATTGTCTTCTAAACAATTATCCTACACCACCCAACTAAACTTTCCTTCATTTTTTCAAATTAACAGCACTCCAGTATTTTTTTAATATATATATATATATATATATATATATATATATATATATATATATATATCAGAAATCCTTTAGAAAATATAACAAATGGATTAGGAAAATAAAAGAATTTGAAGAGCTTGTTGGCTTCAAAAAAATAGTAGGAAAACAATGATATTATCCAAAAAATATATCTAAGAAAGGAGAAGAAGAATTAAAAGAGAGCTCCAGACTACAATTATCAAATAAGATTAAATATTTAGACCTTATGATTTCAACAAAAACACTCAACTTTTGAAAAATAACTATGAATGTAAATGGAAGAAAACTTTTAAAAGACCCAGAATATTGGAAAAATCTAAATTTATCCTTATTGGGAAGAATAGCAACTATTAAAATGAATGTACTCTCTAAAAAGTTATCCCTATTTCAAAATCTTCCAAAAATTAGAAATATTAAGATCTTTAAAGAATGGAATAAAGACTAGTTGAAATTTGTCTAGCAGGGGAAGAAGCCAAGTATTAAATATACATACCTAACAGATGAGAAGAAGAGAGGAGGCATAGGCCTGCCGTACTTAAAAATGTATTATGAAACCTGTGGTCTAACATTGATAAAGGATTGGACAACATTTAATAGGGATAAAATACTAACTTTAGAAGGATTTAGCTTAAGAATTGGATGACATGCCTGTCTTTGGTATGAAAAAACAAATATAGAGAAACATTTTGGGAATCATTTTGTAAGATATGCTCCAATTAAAATATGGGAAAGAGACTCTATCATAAAACACCATTATGGATTTTGCCTTTTAGAGGCAGGACAATTATAACAAGGACAAAATAACCGGATTTACTGAAAAAGAATAATTCTGAGACAAAATAATGTTAACAAAAAAAAACTACCAAAGTTTACAAGAAATTATTAGAATGGTCAATGGAGACAGAACAAGTAAAAGCATGCATGACTAAATGAGCAGCCAATATAGGTCGATCAATAAAAATGGAAAAATGGGATTACATATGGAATCATAAATTGAAACAAACATATGCATATGATTTGTTTTTAATTATATTTTGTTTAAAGCACACCTCAAAAAAATATTTAATTTTTTTTAAAAAAATTGTTTAAAAATTCAGTGTTTCAGACTCTGCAGAGCTAGTAATTTAGGGAATGGGATGGATTCCTATTGGAGGACAATATTTTCACCATCACCTTGAACATCAGTCCAATGCGTAGTTTAGGCAACCATTTTCAGATGTTCAGATGTTCATGCTGAGGAACATATCTGTGGTTTGGAAAATAAAATCTTTGGGACTGCTCCTTGAAACTCTGTAGGAAACCCACATAACCAGTATACTGTGACAATGCTCATATATGTTGAAGGACAGAAAGGAGTTTTCTATAATTGTATTATTTATCAGGCCAGACAAGTACCAGAGGCAATCTCAATTAAGTGTGTGTTCACTTTATCCTGTTGCATTAAAAAATAAACTGGGAAATGAGCTGCTAACCATAATGGGGCTTCATTTTTAACTTGATTTGTTATCTTCTGAAGATCTGAATTTAGACTTTCTGGATGATCTCATGCCTTGATAATAAATGAAAAGGTCTAATTTCATTCCTCAACTCTCATTGAACTCCTAAACTCATGTAGAATATTAATTGTCAAGCAGCTCTGCTGTAAAAATCAACAAAATCCAGTATTCACAAAAGACTGTAAACTTCATTGACTGATCAAAAGGTAATAATAAAAAGCAACATGTAAGCTCTTGAAGATTCACTAGGTGTTTCATCGGACAAGGAGGTTAAAAACATGCAGAATAAAGAAGTTAGGATGTTACAGCCACAAGCCTACGTTCTTTTTCAGATGTCACTTCTATTATCTGTTAAGGTGATATTGAGGGATTCCAATGAAAGGAGTTGCTGGCTACTGCTTTTTGACCATGTGAGGACCAGGGACAAAAGGCAATAAAATATTGCTAATCAAATCTTAGAATCATAGAATTGGTAGAGACTTTGTGGGCCATTCAGTCCAACCTCCTGCCAATAAACAGGAAAATCACATTCAAAGCATCCATGACAGATGGCCATCCAACCTCTGTTTAAAAGCCTCCAAAGAAGGAGCCTCCACCACACTCCGGGCAGAGAGTTTCACTGATTAACAGGTCTTATAGTTAGGAAGTTCTTCCTAATGTTCAGGTGGAATCTCCTTTTCTGTAGTTTGAAGCCATTGTTCCATGTCCTAGTCTCCAGGGCAGCAGAAAACAAACTTGTTTCCTCCTCCCTATGACTTCCCCTCACATATTAATACATAGCCATCATGTCTCCTTTTAGCCTTCTCTTCTGCAGGCTAAACATGCCCAGTTCTTTAAGCCGCTCCTCATACAACTTGTTCTCCAGACCCCTGATCATTTTAGTTGTCCTCCTCTGGACACATTCCAGCTTGTCAACATCTCCCTTCAGTTGTGATGCCCAGAACTGGACATAGTATTCCAAGCGTAACCTGACCAAGGCAGAATAGAGGGGTAGTATGCCTTCCCTAGATATAGATACTATACTTCTATTTATGCAGGCCACAATCCCATTGGCTTTTTTTGCTGCCACATCACATTGTTGGCTCATGTTTAACTTGTTGTCCAATGGAAGTGCAAGATGTTTTTTCACACGTACTGCTAGTGTGCCAGGCGTCCCCCATTCTGTATCTTTGCATTTCATTTTTTCTTCCTAAGTGGAGTATCTTGCATTTGTCCCTGTTGAACTTTATTTTGTTAGTTGTGGCCCATCTTTCTAAATAACTCCTTTATTAACAGAAAGTAACTTTCCTCGAGATCCAGATGTCTCTGCCTGTCACCAGCTAACTGTTCCTTTTTGAGGCAGCAAACATTGAATTTCTCAAGGTGTTTCTGTACTATTGCATCTGGAAAATCTTTTCAAAGCCAGAATCCTGAAGCTTAATTATGTTCATGTAATTCATATAACACTATTTTGTATTGTAGCACTGGGGTGACAAATACCATCTGCCTCAGGAAAGAAATCTGTCTTGCCAGCTCCTGAACTTCTCTCCTGAGCAAAATGCTTTTTGCTGTACATAAGCACTTTACTATGATATTGTGACTTACTCAGCTTTCTCCTTATGTGATCTAATAGGATTGTAGCCAACAAAGAAAGTAATATAAGGTGTGAACAACTTGAAGAAAAAGCTAAGAAATGTAAGGAATACTGACTTCAGTTGGGATGTAAGGAATGTTCATTGATACTTCTACATTTTAATTACATTTCTATTCATTACATTACAAAAAAATCTTTACAATTCACATAATTAATTCTTCTTTTCCCGGTGTGCTACCCATTGTGCTCCCCATCTCCGAAGTCCTTTTCTTTATGATCCCAACAGAACGTCATTTTCTGGTGGGGGTTGGTTCCCATCTTCTTTCCTTAATGTTTCTTCAATATTTTTTTCCATATACAGTAGAGTCTCACTTATCCAAGCTAAACGGTCCAGCAGAAGCTTGGATAAGTGAATATCTTGGATAATAAGGAGGAATTAAGGAAGAGTCTATTAAACATCAAATTAGGTTATGATTTTACAAATTAAGCACCAAAACATCATGTTACACAACAAATTTGACAGAAAAAGTAGTTCAATACACAGTAATGTTATGCTGTAATTACTGTATTTACGAATTTAGCACCAAAATATCACGATATATTGAAAACATTGACTACAAAAATGGCTTGGATAATCCAGAAGTTTGGATATATGAATGTTGGATAAGTGAGACTCTACTGTACTTACAAAATCATTTTTCGTCCTTAAGCCTTTTTTAACATTTAAATTACATGTTAATTTATCATTTATTGCCAATTTCCAAATTTCCTCGTACCATTCTTCTATCTTAATTTCTACCTCTCCTTTCCATTTATTTTGCTCTTAATAGCTTTGCAGCCATTAACAACATTGTGATATTTCCACATTTATGAAGAAAGCATGCTTAAACATCTAAAGGACATGTTAAAAACACAGCAACTGTTATAAAAATCTCATTTGTTTTGTTAGAGTGAAATGAGGAACATATCGCTACCACCAGTTCATTTAATCAACCTTCATAGAAAATAAATTTCTTTTAGGTCTTTACCCCACATTCCCATCTGGAAGATCAAGAAAAATTGTTTCTAAAAATTATAAGTGTAGCAAAATCTCTGACCATGCAAAGAAATATCAAAGCTTTTCAAGTACAATTTCCATTGCCTCTTTAGATTTGATTGCTACCCAGCATCCTTTAATGGATGGAAATTTATTTGGTTCTCCATCTGATGAAGCAGTGAAAAAACTACTGAAAGAAGTAAATACTATATGAAAAAATACAGAATCAACTGGGAAACATAACCATATCTACTTGAAAGTAACTAGAGAGTCATTTGTGTACTTCTTTACACATTTCTGAATGTAACATTTCATGCTGTCATGCTAACTGCATCTGCATGTAGCTGCACACATGGACACACTGAGACAGAATGGGTGTGTTTTTTAATAGACATAAGTATTCACAAAAGACTGTAAACAGACATAGATTGCATTTTTTTTTTCGTGTCAGGAGCAACCAGAGTTGCTTCTGGAATGAGAGAATTAGCCGTCTGCAAGGACGTTGCCCAGGGGATGCCTGGATGTTTTGATGTTTTACCATCCTTGTGGGAGGCTTCTCTCATGTCCCCACATGGAGCTGGAGCTGATAGAGGGAGCTCATCCGCACTCTCCCTGGGTGGGATTTGAACCTGGCAGCTTTCAGGTCAGCAACCCAACCTTCAAGTCACGAGGCTTTTATCCCCTTGGCCACCGGAGGCTCCATAGACTGTAATAGATATAGGGCACATTTAGGAGCCCCGGTGGCAAAGTGTGTTAAAGCACTGAGCTGCTGAACTTGCAGACCGAAAGGTCCCAGGTTCAAATCCCAGGAGCGGAGTGAGCGCCCGCTGTTAGCTCCAGCTTCTGCCAACCTAGCAGTTCGAAAAAATGCAAATGTGAGTAGATCAATAGGTACCGCTCCAGTGGGAAGGTAACGGCACTCCATGCAGTCATACTGGCCACATGACCTTGGAGGTGTCTACAGACAACGCCGGCTCTTCGGCTTAGAAATGGAGATGAGCACCAACCCCCAGAGTCAGACATGACTGGACTTAACGTCAGGGGAAAACCTTTAACCTTTAGGGCACATTTATACTACCACCTAATGCAAAAAGGCCCTAGATTGGTGCTTTGGTGACCAAACCCTGAATTTGTGTCATGGGTACATTAAAGTGGCCTTGCTCCATGTTGCCCAAAGTAGGGGATACACTAAATTCTAGCCTATATTTCAAAGTATCTTATAACTTTGGACTCATGTAAATACTTGGACTGGATAGAATCAGCTGCTATGGTTTACATTGTCATCCCATGTCTCTCGAGCTTGGGTGGCCCAGAGACCTGGGATGGTAATTACCACCACCTGCCAAGGGACGGGGCACATGGGGAAGGAAGCACGGGGGACGGGGGATAATATGTCAGTATAGATCTGGTCTTTATTTCCCGTGGCCCAATGAATGGACATTTGTCAGCTGCTATACACATAGAAAGGTGCTTACTGTACAGTTTAACTAAATAATTCACAGTTTATAATGTGGATGTGATACATTTAGCTTTGCTACAGCAGCGACAGTCACGATTTGAGATGGTTTACTGAAAATCTCCGATAGAAACTGAATCTTGTCTTCAAGCTTAGAGAAGTTGTAGAGAAGAGAGACAGCAAAGAAGTCTAAGGCAATTACACATAATAGGAAATTCTGATTTTTTGATATATCGATTGTACAAAAAGGAGCTGACAGTTGTACAAGATCAGAAAATAAATTGTGTAAGAGCAATAGAACTGAACTTAAAGTTGCACAGAGTAAATTCAAATCACCTGTACACACATGAAGAAACATGGAATTATGTCTCTGTGGAATATAGAGTTAGAGAATGTGTGTGCTGCTTCCATACACAGATTTTATGTGGATTTTTTCCATATGTGCTTGCATCTGTTTTCAATCAATATACATTAACTGCAAGTTTCAAGGATATAGGAAGAAAACCATGAGAGATAGGATAGCATGTTCCTGTCCAAAATTTGCAATGCAGATAGATATAGTACTGTGTGTTCAAGCACATCTATATCATCTCTGCATATGATCCATGACCAGGAGCTTTGTAATGATGTGCTTTTCTAGATCGTGTGAATAGTGTTATATGTGAAAGGTTGAAGAGAAAAATTCTTAGGTTCATATTTCCCATTAAAATATCCATTTTATATCTCTCAGGTGTATCTTGTCCTGGAATTCTGAATATTTCTGAGATTTGCAATACACAGTTATAAAAATAAAACAATGGCCCCTCTCGCATATAAATCTGGGGAAAATGTGTATGAGCATGTTTAGTCAATAAGAGGCGTATATAGGGAGAAATGCATACATTAGGGAAAATATCAGGAAAACAGATGCTCAAATACTTACACATATCACTTATTAGTGGGGAAAATTGTCTTATAGTCTCATGCAGAACTCAGGCAGGATTTGAATGCTGGTAGGAATTTAAGAAAAGTGACAAAACTGACAACTTTTCACATGCATAACATGTAATCTGATATATGCCAAAATCCAGAGCAAAGTGATATGTTCATATTTACTACAAAAAATCTAATTGAATTCGTTTCCTCTGGCACTATTGGCTATATGTGTATCACAGTGCCGGAATAAATTCTGTCTGTCTGCCTGTCTGTCTGTCTGTCTGTCGGTCTGCCTGTCTGTCTGTCCGTCCATCCATCCATCTATCTATCTATCATCTTCTATTTCTCCTCTCAAACCCAAGAAAGAACTTAATTTCAGCTGGGCCTTTTATAATTTCATACTTTCCAGACATATCTCCTGCTTCTATTTCATTCAGGCTCACTCTCTTGACATATCAGCTTTTCATGGGGGTTTATAGTGAATTGGTCTCAGCTGCTCTCCTGTCTCGAATCATTTCACCCATGTCAGTAAAAGTGCAGTCTTTATCAACTTTATCATTGCCTTATATTGATCTATGGACTTCAGTAGTGTTTAGTCCCTGGCTCTGCTTTTTTGATTTAATGCACAAACTTTGTGTTAGCTTTGGGAGGGCACATTAGCAAAATCATTCCAATATGCTCTGAAGCTTTCTTACTCTATTGATGGATTTTTTTTATCAAAGAATCCTCAAAGAAAATTACAATGGGTCACCTTTTCTCTACAAGCTTGGTTGCATTTTCAGGCTCGTATTAAATCCAAACTTCTCTGACACTCAGAGCAAAGATGTCACCAGTGCTGCTATAGTGGTTATTGTGGCTGTACTTGGTGGGAAAAGATAATTACATTTTAAGTGAATGTTTTAATATCATTATTAATTCTAATTTTTGGTATGTTTTCAATAACAACAATTCTTTGAATTACTGAATACTTTGCTATATCAATTGCCAAAAGTTTTAGCAATAAAAAAGGGATAAGCAATGGGTATGCAGTTGATAGAATGTGGCCATAAAAGACATGGTGGTTCTGTTTTCATTGAAAGACAAGAATCAGTCAGGGGTTAATGTAGATCTTATTTCAGGATGCAACAGAATTTCATCTGTTGCTACTTTACACTGGGTATGTCAACAATATTATAAAGATGCCATATAAATATGCATTGCATATATCTGCTAAGATCATCATCATCATCATCATCATCATCATCATCTTGTGCCACAAATACAATATACCTGTGACAAAGAACTGGTGGAATCATAAGCCTGAAAAAGTTACAGAAAATGAGCATGCCAAACTATTCTGGGACTTTTGAATTCATACTGACAGTTTTGACCTCACAATCATGGGGGGAAAAAACAAAAGTATGGATCATCGATGTTGCAATCACACGTGACAGCAGAATTGACAAGAAGCAACTGGAAATCTGACCTGATACAAGAATTTAAAGATTGAACTGCAGAGACTCTGGCACAAGCCAGTAAGGGTGGTCCCAGTGATGATCGGCACACTGGGTGCAATACCTAAAGACATTGACCAGCACTTAAAAACAATCTGTACTGACAAAATTACCATCTGTCAGTTGCAAAAGGCCACCCTACTCAGATCTGCACACATTATTTACCGATACATCACATAGTTCTAGAAACTTGGGAAGTGTCTGATGTGTGATCCAATACAACACACAGCATAGTGATCTTGTTTGCTGTGTACTAATCTTGATGTGTATATAATAATAATAATAATAATAATAATAATAATAATAATAATAATAATAATAATAATAGCTTCCTGTTTCCTCATAGGCATCAAACCCACTGTGTATTTCAGCTTTCCAGTTCTGTTTAAAGCTCAAACATCTAAGCAGCAGTGCTTTGACCAATTCCACTGTTACTTTCTTTTCCTTCCCTTTGCCTCAAAAATCTTATTAAGTTCAATAGAGAGCCCTAAACAAGTTTACAGTTCTCTATTGAACTTATGGTTGCCCGATACTTTACTTATAGTTGCCTAGTATTGATGACTAAGTATGGAATAATAAGACCAAATTAAGCATGTGCGATCCATGAAAAAAATGGTTCAATACTCACTTCTAAAGTAGGGGGCGCTGGCGCTTCATTTCTAAAGTCATTTCCGAATTTTGAAACAAAAAATTCAAAACTTTCCAAAGCTTCCGAAGTTTCGTATGTACTTTGTTAATGGCAGATGTGCATGAGCATAAAGGAAAACATTATCGTCAATGCGGAAAATTGAGGGGCCTTTCTCTCCCACATTTTAGCTATCCTAATGAAATTTTCTACAGTGGCAGAACACATTTACCACTGTTAACTCACCAAATTTCAGAATGTTTTCCTTATCCTCTGATTTTTGGTGAATTTTCATAGCTTTTATAATAAACATTTTTTTAATAATTGCAGAAATCTGTTCCTGGTTTGAAAGTCTTATTTCTTGTTTCATTGGGTTGTATTTTCTTTGAAAGTCATTGTTCTACTTCAGAAACTTTGTTTTTGTGCCTGAAACCTTGTTAAATTGGTGGAGAGAGACTCAACAAACTATAATGTGCTATTTTTTATAGGACGATGTCCCTTGCTGTTTTTATGACAGAACCAATTAAGAAATGACTTTTATCAACCAGGAACAGATATCATAGCACACCATCAAATCTCTCCGGACAGATGGCTATCAGCCCCTGAATAAGTTCTCCAAAGCTTTGCATAAAAAAGCAGCTCCCAATCCGGATTATCCTCCTCCTCCGGGAGGAGGAGGAGGATTATATATGTCCCCACTGCCATATAATCTAGGATAAGATCCTGGGATATCAACCAGTGTAGATCCAGCCTGAACTTGCAAATGAGGAGGAGGAGGAGGAGGAAAATATATGTCCCTACTGCCATATAATCTGGGATAAGATCCTGGGATAGAGGCCAGTGTATATCCAGTCCGATCTTGCAAACGAGGAGGAGGAGGAGAAGGAGAATATATGTCCCCACTGCCATATAATCTTGGATAAGAAGATTATCTAGGAGTGGGTTTCTTCCTGCGCTCAGGAGTGGATGGGGCTTACACATGTCACATGCACAGGAATACTACTAAAATATAGATTTAAAATGCAACCTTTTCCCTTCCCAGAATTATATATATATATATATATATATATATATATATATATATATATATAAAATCTGAATCAGAATGTGGATTAAAGAAAGCCATTTCCATTCTAGAGAGTGTCCACATGCACTCTGAAAAAGCTGCTGTCCACAAAGTTCTGCTTGTGCTGAATCAATCCAAGAGAACATTTCTTCCTTACTCTGTTCAGAGAAATGTGCTGAACTGCAGCAGTCAATCGAATAAGAATCAGCAATGGAGTTCATCTCCCAACTCAAAAGCAAAAAGGGGAAAGCAATTTCTTCTCAGAGAGGGAGGGAAAGGGAGTTTGTTTAGCTCCCCGAGAAGGTGGGGAGCTTCCTCCTGAATTTCTGCTCTGCAATGTCCATACACTGATCAGATAAAGTTCATTTTGTTGCCAATTTCAGACTTTCTGCTGAATTTTTAAAACATATTTTTCCACATGAATGCTCATTGCAGCACACATTAGGTGTGTATGTTTTATAGCCATCCCCTTTTATATTCCACATTATTCTGGATTTTACAGCATGTGTAGATGGGGCTGCCTAGAATCCAGCCCCTGATGTATAATGTTATTTTTTCCACTCTGTGAAGAAAACCACTAACTCAAGCTGCTTCCACACAACCTAAAATGTGAGTGAAACTGGCATTTCAAAGAGAAGGGAGGCCTTGAGGGTTTTGTCCAAGGATTGGGTTGGTAAGTGGAGGGTGAAATAGAGGGCAGAGAGGGGAGACTGGCATTTCCATATCACTCCATACCTCTAAGGCCTCTTCTATACTTACCTAAAACCAATAAAATAACCCACTTCCTTTTGGGTTTTAGACCCCACCCCCTCCTACAAGCCCAGGTTTCCCCTCAGAGGGATGGCATCCAGCCACCTCCCCCAACACCTAATTCCTACAAAAACATATCCAAGGGGGCCTGCTAGCAGTGCAGTAGACTCACCCTGGTGCGTGAAAAAGATGCATCAGGAGGTGGGATTGCGGGGGGGGGGGGAATGCTCCAGGAGCCCGAAGAACTGGGATGGCTGTGGGGGTCATGGAACGTGGTCTCGAGAGACAATCCCCACAGGACCCACACCTAGAAAGATCTTTCCAGGTATTTAATTAATGCAGAGTAAACTGGGAAAACCCAGTGTTCTCTGCATTCATTTGCTTTTACGTCAATTGGATGCCTCAGGCTAATCCTTTTTTCAATGTTGTATTTTAAGCCTGTGTAGATGGGGCCTCAATGACAAAGGAGCAGGTCTTGGTTCATAAAGTTGTTCCAAACTGACCACATTCCATGTTTTTTTTTTAATTTTGTTCTTCACAATCTTTGAATTCTTTTGTTCCATTATACCATTACAGTTGTGTATTTTTCATAACTCAGCATAGCTTGCAGAGCCAAAATGCAAAGAAGAACTAATGCTCACCACATTGGAGCAAAAGATTTACAAGGCTATCGTTTTCTAAATGCTATTTCCATAGGCCATCATTTCACAATAACTGTGCAATAAACATTTTTACCTGATAAACCTTAACTTGATTATTATCTTTTATCACTATGAGTTTATAGTGAGTATCAATCATTCTAAAGTTATTCATGGGGGAAAAAGTTCTCACTTCTTGCAGAACAGTCATATTTTCTTGATCTTGGTTCATTCCATTTGCTCATACCTTGACAATTAAATTTAAAAGTAATATTATACTACTTTAGTACCTTACAGATAGTACAGGATAGTGCTTTTATATAACGGAAGCATAAAAATAATAAATAGCTTTATTGTTTTTCAAGAAAACAACTACAACCTAGCAGATAAAGCAGGATATCCTCAGTTGAATAATTTAACCCAATTCCTGTCACAAAGCTATGCTAATGTTGTTCTTGCAGAAGAATATTTGAAGTAGAATAAAGTTGAGCAGTTGAATGATGTGAAGGTATGTTGTACTCATAAAATGACTTAACATCAAGCATGCAAAACTTAAAACACTTACTGGTAAATTTGAACTCATGAATATGTGGTATGTAAAAGTTTAATTAGTATAATATAATTATATGGCATTATGGTATATTCATAAATTTGATGTGTCAAAAATCTGTAAATAAAAAGTGGGATATGAATATTTTAATAAACATATAAACTAAATTTCCAGTTTTCCTTCACCCCCCCCCCCCGTGAGTCAGCGAGGAATTATAGATTTTTAGCCATGATAACTTTGGGGTAGTCCACCAAAGAAATATGGAAACAATGTTAAGAACAATAAGGATGAATAACCCAATAATAACATAACAATATCACCAGCTAGATCAGAATCATATTAGAAACAAACAAATCTTGAATTAAATAAATCAAATATGTTTCCTGTCAATGAAAAATTCCTTTTCTGTATTTCCAATTATCTAATTTGTTTCAGTGGTAAACATACAAGAAGTTCCTGGATGAAGGTCATAAATTATAGGTGGGTACAAACAGGAGAGTCCTTTATTTAGCTTTCTTAGCCCAAAACCTTTTAGAGCTTCAAAGGTTAGAACTGGATAATTCCTTTATAAGTTAGAAATATTCTAGTAATATTCATTCCACTCTGGGAAACTCTTTGAAAGCTAACAGATTTAAAGTTTATTCACAATTGAGGACTTACTCCATTTAAAATGAATATTAGAGGTGTGTAATTCAGCTAAAAGGCATGCAGTTTTGGGGTCCATTGTCAGCTGACCCCTCATTCTGTTTATCGGGAAGTTACTTGAATGAGGAGGGGTTTTGCCATTTTCATTTGGCTACAATCGATAATTTTAAAGGCTCATTCCTCAGCCAATTTAAGGTCTATCTGCATGAAATCTAACTCAGTTTTAGACCCTATTTACAACTGCAGACCTGCCAAGTTTCATAACAATTCACCAATCTACTATTTTTTTAAGAATTATTTCAAATTTTAACCATAACATTTCTTAAAATAAGACAAACTGCAAGATGTGGTTCTGGGAATTGTGGTCACCAGTTGTGTCTATTCTCAGCAAATCAGAGCATGGACACCACCAGACTTTTTATTGACTGAGAACCAGAGAGAGAAAAACTTCAACTCCCAACGTGCTCTGAGAGGAACTTTTTAATGCTTGCCCTAAGCAAGTGCTGCTGGGAAAGAGTTCCCAGGGCCCTCTCTGGAGGAGAAGGGAACTTTCTAAGAAGAAATGGAGAACACTGCTTCTGTCAGGAAACGTGGCAGATCCCTGCCTCAAGTATATTGCAAACTTAACTCCTTCCTCTCCAGAACCAATAAAATCTGGCTCTTCAAATCCATTTTGCTGGGCTTTTTGTCTCCCTCCTGTCCATTCTGTTTTTCGATATTATATAAAACAGCCCACCGAAAATTACAAATAACTTTTGTTCAAACTGATTTGGGCCCAAGCCTAATGAGTATGTGATTGTTTTGATCAGGATACAGAACTTAATATCAAGCAATTCTTTGAAGCAAGAAATAATATTCCTATCAGGAAATATCTTTTGCACAGAAAAAAAAGTTTTTATATAAAAAAACCTTTATATGAATTTCATATAGACTAAAAACTCAGTTACAGCATTCTCAACACATGAAACAGGATTTCCTCCATAAAATATGCAGAAAATGATTTATGTACATACAAATATAATTTTTTTGGCATAAAATGAATGAGCTAAAGTGCAAGATGATGTTATGACTATATTTTTGTTTTCTTTTTTGGTAGGAAATTGCTTTCCCCCCTTTCTATGCTGTAATCATGCATACATCCATGTCCCCACATAGTATTGCTGCAGAATTGTGTGTGCATTTATGGGGTAGAGTGGTGCATGATCCTCAAGAAAGATAATTGGGGGAGCAGTATAATGTTAACAATGTTTGGGGCAATGCACGGGGAACCAGAAGATTAATGGATTAAGGGAGGTCCTTTTGGGAGAAAAGTGGTGTCCCTGAAGGAGCTCCTTATGGGACTTACATAACTCTTCCGAAAAGTAATAGGTCAGTGTTTTGAATCTTAAGGGATTTTTTGTGAGCACCACCAGCGTTTCTTAATATCTCATTGTATGTAGAAATCTTACATAATAGATCCGACATACAATGCCCAAACAACTTTGAGCACAGCCCTAGCAGGGAATGAATTTGTTTTGTATTCTGATCTTTATACTCTGCTTATGAGAAATCAGTGTTTCCTATTGCATTTGTCTATCAGTATCATCACCATCATAACCACCATAATTACTACTACTTTTAGACATACACATGTGAACACACACGTTTATATATTCATATCTATAGTGCCAAAATTGTCAATAGATACATGACTATATATATTAAAAAAACCTTTGAAAAATGAAATAGGAAAACTTTAAAAAAAATCAATGATTACTCTTGTGGTCAGATGTTCATAAAACTGATCCCTCTTTCAAGATTAGCTTTATGAGTTCATAGTTGGCTAATTAGCCAAATACATGCTCCATAGTTCAATTGACTCACAGATCAGATTTCAGACATGGCAATAACCCTTTCACCTAAATTAAATGGATCGAATTAAAAGAAGATGTACTGTTATAAGTTGGAAAATGTAATCTTTAACAGAAAGTGCTCTGTTAAGTTCGGTATGATAAATTTGAATTATGGTTTCAAACTGTTTAACACTTGATTCACTCTCCAGTTTGCAAAACAGGCATAATAATGTTGGGTTACAGAAGGGAGTTTGTTACTTACAGAAAGTTCTGGAATCTTCCACTGCCATCTTAGGTTGCCAAGCAAGAAAATCTTCCAAGTAAATCATTTGATGTCCAAGTTTGGCAAGTGAAGCTAGCTAGTCCTGTGTTCACCAGTCCTATGACTGGCATGGTTTGAAAGCCAGACTTGCTAATACCTATAACTTTTGGGAATCCATTCCTCTTTATACAATTTTCTGAGCTCCAGATTGGGATGATCAACTCCTATACAATATTTGCAAGGCCACTGCCTGGTCTCCAATCCAGTAGTGGAGGAGCCAAGCCTGTCTCATATTGTTATCTTAATAATCAATTGCAATTATATTCAATATAATGAAAAAGCAATATCAACAAAATAGCAAGAACTTTATTAGGCCAAATAAAATGCAGAAAATACACAATGCAAAATTTCAACTATACACTGAAGAAAAAAGGAGAAGAAAAAGGATATTATAATCATAGATCTTCATTTTTGTCTCTGATATTACTTCTGTTGTCAATTAAGATGTTCTGAGGTGATGAAGATGTAGGTAGAAACCACTCCCCCTTTGAGTCATGTGAGAAATAGGAAGAAAGGGAGGTAAAAAAAAATCCCAAGTAATAAAAGGTTTAACTCCATCAGCAAAAAAAAGTAACTTCTCTTGAAATCCAGGTTGCCCTAGTCCTTAGTGAAGCTAACTGCCCCTAAAATTGTGTTTTAGTTTGCCCAATAAAGATATTATTGTTTTGTAGATTTTGTATTTTATTTTAAGATTGGTCGTTCTACACATCCATTATAATTCAGGTTAAATTGGGTTAAAAGGAGGATGGCTAAATGATTTTTAGTCAAAATGTGGGAGGAATAAGGAGGAATTGGGTTAAAGGCTGCAAAACACGTGTTTAAAAGCTGCCTTTTAAACTTGATTCTTCCTAAGAAACAAACACCTTTCCATGCCTATGTATCCCTACAGGAATTGAAGAAAAAAAAACTGTGGCCCCCTGCAAAAGTGCGGAGTTTGGGCCAGCTATGTGACTGCAATTCCAAGAGAAAGTAGGGTTCAGAATCCCAGTTCCTTTTAGATTTTTGGAGTGCCTGGAAGGGCCATATTTTCTGGCATGGCCAACACAGCTGTCCCCAAATATGTTTCCTGGATTTGAAAATATTTCACCTCTGGGAAAACTGGACAAGATTATGTTAATGGACTTTCACTTAATTCTTTGAGGTTTCTACACCTATTTTTTTCCATATGTAACAGTACAGAGACTTCTTGAGAAAGTCAATGTTCTCTACCTAAAAAGATGGCAATTAGCATTCCACAAAACAAGGACAACTTGGATTACAAGAGAAGTTATTTTTTTCTATTGTTAATGAAAACAGGACTTTATTACTTATGTTTTAGGACAGGTTCTCACATGGCCAAGAAAGAAGGGCCTCTGCTTGCAATGGAGATCTCTCCAGGTCATTTCAACAGACAAAGCAATGGGCATTTCCACAGAAGTAATAATACGTTCTCAATGTGTGTTACAACATCCTGGAAACAGCATATTGAAAAACTCTCTGGAAACTCTGGAATCAGCCATAAAGATCACTAAAGTCAGTCACTGTTCAGCTGATGCACAGGTGAAACCTGAGACCAAAATAAGGAGCATTTGTGAGGACATGACTAGCATAGAAATATTTGGGGAAAGAAATTGGAAGCACGACTTTCTGGCAGAGGAATAAACACCTCTTATCTGGAGAGGGAACCATAGTTCTTTTATGGGAACTTCAATTTTCTTTTGTTGCTGAATTCTGCCTTGCTCTAGCACTGATTGTTATTGTACAGGCTCCAGTCCATCACCGTATCATGTCAAAAGATAAGAAAATAAATACTACTTTTGGATTGCTCTGCAATACATTGATCTTTGTGGGCACTATCCTAGCCTCCAACTGCTTCCTGGGATGCCTGTGTAGGTGCTTTGAAGGGGACTGGATATCTTTTTTGGCTGTGTAGAACTACCAAACATCTGATAGCTCATTTACATGGGCCACATAATGGAGGGCTGGTCTAAACTGACAATATTCCAGACTGGCTATGGGGGGGGGGGGCTACACCACTCATCTCCATCCTGCAGCAGCAGGACAGAGTTCTAGCTGTTCAACTGAGCAGTTTTGCTGTTTTTTGTTTCCATGGCAGTGACACAAAGGTCCAGGAAGCTTCTTAGGGCACGACAAAGTCATGGGGGTGCCTATCTCCCACTTTCAATGTATCTATTCAAAACTATAAATAAAGTTTAATAACAAAGGCACCCGGCAATAGTGACAAAAACTCAGAAAATGTTAAGTAGTAGTACCATTCCATTTTCTCACATCCCAAAGTATGGAGTTGCTCTAGAGCTTCAGGGAAGGTCCAGAGCTTTCCACAACTTATCTTAATATGGGCCAAAAAACAGGTGAACTGTTTCACCCTGTGTTGGGACCTAGAAGTTCTTTATCATTCTTGTATTGGATTGTCACAAATCCCTTGTCACTACATTACTCAGACTATTTAGGAATCTCTTAGGGCACATCTACCTGGCTTTTTAGATCAGTTTGATGCCATTTTTGAGGAATACAGTTTCACTGTGTAGATTATTATAGCGTCAAACCTGGAACCAGTTCAAACTCTGGATGATGATTACACATAAACAGAAGCTATACTGAAACCAGTTCCATGATCTGCAGTTTCCAAATGGCTCTGCAACATCTGCATTTTCTCCCCTCTTGAATACGCATCTGCATATCAGTGGAGAATTATAGCTGTCCTTGCAGTGATTAGCACTCTGTAAAATTGATTTCACCATGCAATATGGTTTACACTGATTCACATTAAGGGCTTTCCATTGACTTTGTTTGTGTCCGATTACTAAGCTTAATGGTACATGTGTAGTATAACTGCTGCATTTTGGAGATAGCTTAAATCTGCAATAAATGGTCAATATAGATTGGCTTTTGTTAATAATATATTTATATATTTTGACAGCTATATTTTGTGTTTGTGTTTTTTTAAAAATGTTATATACTAAAAACAGAAAATGAAATAGACTTTCCATCCCAGCAATACTTCAGTATCTCAGAGGATGTGGTAATGGAAATTAATTAAAGCTCTTGCTCATTCCCCCCTTCCCAAGTCACTCAGTAAGTTTAAATGACATGATGGGAATATGATCTAGTTTTATAAATCCCCCATTAAAATTCAATTTGTCTTTAAACCACATTATCTTTTTTTCCTAATTAGGTGATATTTCTTTGTTTGGCTGTGTAACTTTATTCCATCAAATAAGGTGGCAATTAAAATGATCTCAATACCTGTTGTAAAAGTACTGTGTGTGTAATCAAACTCCGTCTTTCCATCCATCAATTGTCTATCGGTCTGTTTTCACTACAAATGCTGTTGCTAGGTGTTGGGGCCTTGTGATGTCACTGGACTAGCTCTTGCTAAGTGCAGGATAGGCTGTTGAAAAGTGAAGAGGCTCTCTGCAATGTTACTGGGAGAGAAAGATGGTGTGTGTATGAGGGGAAGAGAGAAATAAAAGAAAGAGCCACAAAAAGAGCCATGTATCCATGGAGACATTGTGAAGTAGGCTTTCTCAGAGCTGGAGATGGAAGGGAGGGAAGGGGGAGGGAGGATGGGAGGGAGGATGGAGAGAAGAAAGAAAAGAAAAAATGAAGGAAGCAAGGAAGAGAAAGAAGGAAGGAAGGAAGGAAGGAAGGAAGGAAGGAGAAAGGAGGAGGAAGGGAGGTAAGGAAGAGGAGAAGAAAGAAAAAGGAAGGAAAGGAGGAAGGGGCAGTGGGGCAAATTAAGTTGGCAGTGTGGAGACCCGTTGCCCCACGCCTCACATCACTTATCACCTGGCTCCCCTCCTCCTGTGACTTCCCCATTCTATTGAATTAGAACACAGGAAGCCTCCCCTGTTCTCAGGGCTCCATTGTAGGATGCTTCCAGCACAGTTCATGGATTAAGCCCCACCAGAGGTAACTGTGAGTTGTCTGATGGAATCCGTTGGTCTCCATCTAGGAACCTGATGCCCTACAATGGGTAAGAAAGTCTGTATGATGAAGCTGAAAAAGAAAGAAGAGATGAAAGCGGGTGTGGGAGGGTGGCCCCTCCAATGTCCAGGCAACACTGGATAAACATGTTAATATAGTGATAACACTTACAATCTCCTCACATAGAACAAAATTAGGAGATAGAGTTCTGAGGAATGGATTGTAAATGTTACATTTTTTAAAGAAAAACAAACAAACAGAAATTGCCCAGCCAAAATATCCAGTAGGGTCCGCAGTTTGGGGGTCCTCCTGGATTCAGCGTTGACGCTTGAGGCTCAGGTGTCGGCGGTGGCTGGGAGGGCTTTCGCACAACTCAAACTTGTGCGCCAACTGCGACCATACCTCGTGAAGTCTGACTTGACCACGGTGGTGCATGCCTTAGTTACCTCTAGACTGGACTACTGTAATGCGCTCTACGTGGGGCTTCCCTTGAAGACGGCCCGGAAACTACAATTGGTCCAGCGCTCGGCAGCCAGATTAATAACAGGGGCGAGCTACAGGGAACGATCTACTCCCCTGTTTAAAGAGCTCCACTGGCTGCCGTTCACTTTCCGGTCCCAATTCAAGGTGCAGACCATCATCTATAAAGCCCTAAACGGTTTGGGACCCACCTACCTTAGGGACCGTATCTCCTACCATAAACCTGCTCGTTCCCTTCGTTCATCCGGGGAGGCCTTCCTTTCGCCACTGCCTCTGTCCCAGGCCCGTCTTGTGGGAACGAGGGAGAGGGCTTTTTCTGCTGTGCCCCCCCGACTGTGGAATTCATTGCCCACTGAGATTAGGCAAGCCCCCACCTTGTTAGCCTTTAAGAAAGATCTAAAAACATGGCTTTTCCGATGTGCCTTTGGGGAGTAAATGTAATATATTACTCTGGCTATTCCCCTTGGATTTTATCCTTTAGACTGCTTCACCATTTTATTTCCCTGTTTCCCCTTATACCTATGTCTCTCTCTCCCGAGTTTTTAATTAAGTGTTCATGTGGCCTGCCCTGGTTTTCATTGTTTTCTCCGATTTCTGTTGTAATATATATACGATGATTTTGCACTGTTATATTGTGTTATGATTTGCTGTTTATTTTGTTATATTGTATGGTGTCTGGGCATGGCCCCATGTAAGCTGCCCCGAGTCCCCATTGGGGAGATGGTGGCGGGGTATAAATAAAGTTTTATTATTATTATTATTAGGGATTGTAATCCCTGGTCTAAGTATATTAAAACACTGCATCAAAATTAATGTTCTATTGATTCATGTAAACTTCACTAGTCAGGACTATCAATAGAATTTAAATCTTACAGAGTGACACTTCCAGGCTCTGGATTCTACTAATCCAGCCAGTAGACAAAGAAAACCATATTTCATGAGCCATTACCTTAAGAAACTTTTTTGCAATTAAAATAAAACAGTAAAATCTAGCACACCCAGAAGGTAGATTGTTATGCACTTCAGGTTCATTTTTTATATATATAAAAAAGAAATGCAGGGGAATACGCCAAAAAAATATTTTCCCTCCTGCTGTCTGGCAAAGTATATGCCTTCATATACTTTGTAGGATCTGTACGATCCAGGGATGATTTCTCCATATACTTCTGCAACATGAATACACCAAGCCCAGTTCTTGTAATATATTATATTTTAATGTAACATTTGCATCATGAATATCTTTCAGGATGGTGTGCATGGCTATCCTTAACCTATCTTCTTCCATCATATAAACTGTGGGACAGAGGCCCTGTCTACACTGGCCACATAGTTTGAATTGGGCCAGGAGATGATCCTGGACATTCACACAGCATTTAGGGACTTTCAGCCCTAATTCAGGATCAGGCTGGTAAATCCAGTTTTATCCCACACTAGCAGAAGTCAGAGAATGCTTCAGGGCTTCCCTGAAACACGTGGAACGGTATTGGCAAATGGCGAGGTGTTCTCCAGGGTTGTCTAGTTGCTGCTACTGTGTCAAACAACAGAAAAGGTAAGGGTGGCTTTTTGGTCCAACTGAATGTTTAGGACTTCCCTATACTGGAATGGAACATGAAAACACCTTGGCTGAAATCCTTTGCAGAATCTGGGATGAGTCTGAAGCAGCAATGCTTTGGACCAGCCCCTGATTTAAGTGCCCATGTAGATGAGCCCAGAGTAGATTAGGGGAGTATAAACAGCCCAGTTAACTGTATTGCTTAGTGGGGACTACAACTCAAAACTTCCAAGGCCTAGTCCAATACTTTAATCACTAAACCACATTGATTTTCAAATTCCAATGAATATCAACGATTCTAAGGAATATCCAGTATCAGCTGCTGTCATCAAATTTTCTCCATTCTAGCAGTCTAACATTGATCAGTCACATGCATATTGCAATAGGCTGTTAGCAATACTTGAAAATGTATATGCAACAGCATTCTGCCATGTTGTAAAGTATTCACCTCATTCAAAGAATTACCCTGTATGTTCTAAAATATTCATAAATAATTTCTGCCGATTTCCATGAAACATATTCCAGAACAAGGGAGCATTGGACCACAGTCCGATTCATGTTTATGATTAGGAAATGTTTCCTTCAATAGGTGAAAAACATATAGGATGGATTACTTTGGAAATGAATATTTGGGGGTCAAAACCACAGGCCGCAAAACCCATTTCCTCCCTGAGTGTGAAATGGACATGGTTATTATACAAGCTACATTTCAGACCAAGTTATACTTTATGGGTAATGAAAAGGGGAGACATAAAAATATTGATATGCCCTTAAGAACGACATTGAAAATTGTGGTCTTATAAAATATTAGATGGTATTTTTTTATGATTGTGCTTTACATTTCACTACTAGTTTGTGCGCCAAATAGTCATAATGTGGCCATTCAGCTGGAAAGAAGAATAACTATTCTATGTCCCTTTCTAAAGCCGATGGGACAATGGGACTTCAATTCATTGCATCTAGCATAGCAGAGAGAAAGATACGTACCATAATTTTATCCAGCGGTCAGTTTGTTGCAACATACTAGACGTGTTCCTTTCATCAGTCTGAATAAAATGTTCCGGGTGATAAAACCTTAATTACCCCAGAAAGCAATTGTATGAATGAACACAGCTACATTCTTTGCCTTTCTCCTTGAGTTGGGGGGCAAGGGGGGCATCCCCTCTAAATGCAAAAGTGAAATGGTTGCCTTCCCCTTGAAATTAAAGCATACTTAGATCAGCATAGAATTGGTAATACAGCTGAAAGGCAGGATTGCAAGAAGAATATTACAAATTAATCTTGACTTTAGTGCAATGTTAGTGTTTGCCTAAAAATCAATCTATCTGGCATTTTTATGGCTGTTCTGCAAATGGAAAAGGAGCAAATGAGCCATTTTCTGCTTTTATTTTCTGTATACAGCCATACTTTGAATTTTCCATTCGCCTAATCCTCATTTTTTTTTCAACCCAGAAATCCTTGTCCTGCAATATAATTGAGACTCTAATTATTAGTTATGGCTGGGTTTTGGTTCCTTCTCCCTTAGAGATGTACCTATCACAGCTCACAAAGCACAGAGAGCAAATGTGTATAAAATGTTGTTTTTAAAGGAGTACTGAAACAGAAAACTGTAATGAAATATCATAGAATCAATTCAAGGCATAAACTATTGTGTATGTGTGGTACTTGGACCATAACTTTGGGTGCCTGAGGCAAAAAGAAGGAAATATGCACAACATGATTCAAGGACTAGTATATTTTCAAGGTCACACAGAAACATTATTAATTAAAAATCATGACGGGTTTGCGGAGACAAAATGCAAAGATTTCTATATGAATCTGAACTTCTATTTCATCTATGGTGATATACAAACTGAGGCAGGAGAAAACTTAATTGGGTGTGTCAGAATTATTCCCTATCCATCTGGACACAACAAATGAATATTTTCCTTCCAGGCATATTAGGGAGAAATGAGATGATCAAATTTAACCTTTAGCACAGACGAAATAAACAGCATTTTAAAAACTCTGAAATAAACAAATGGATTCCAGATTATTTTTCTTAATTAACCTCTAGAGATGTGATCCACTACTAGTGGCAATAGGTGTTTACTGACTTTTAAAAAAAAGTTTCATTGTTTAAGAGGGACAGTTTCAGGAAATGGCTTTGTTTGCAGACAATGGAATAAAGGATAAATTTCGCTTTTTGTTCTTGCAATGCAATATCTTTTACTTTAAACTTGCCTTCCTGTCCTTGAAGGTATGGATTTAGGTAGCAAATGACAGACACTATTGAACCAACAGATCATGGATGGTGGCAGAATAAGATTCTAATATCATTATATAAATACAAGATTATTTCACATCTTCTAACGTTTTTTTCTCACAACTTCAACTTTGGAAGTGTATTGTGGAAGGCTAACAAAGGAATTCAAACAATACTCACCTTTGCACAGTTGTCAGCCAGAGTGCTGGGGAGCAGGTAGGCGTTGTGTCATTGCTGGGGACAGCTGTGACACAGAGGGGCAGCGACCCTTAGGGTGGCTGCCCAGTGATAGGACTCCCTCCTGCCTCCAGATTAGGCCTGCATCTACTGTCAAAGTAGAAGGGCCCTATGTCTCAAATAGCTTGGATATCCTTGAAGGTTTACAGTGATTTCATTTGTGAAAAACCATTGAGAACTTGGCTATTACAACTAAGCTTTTCCTGCCATGAGCCTTTTCATAGGGATAATTTAGGGGTAATTATTACAAACACAAGGTCCTGAACTGATCTTTAGTATCTTATTTCGGGTATAACAGGAAAACTTTCACAGTGCCCCTTTGATCACTGTAGTCACTCTTCTCATTCTTCCAGTCGAGGTACTTGTGCTGATAACTTGGGAAGTCTGACTTGGCCACGGTGGTCCACGCTCTGGTTACATCCTGTTTGGATTACTGCAACGTGCTCTACATGGGCTGCCTTTGAAGACAGCCTGGAAGCTTCAATTAGTACAACGAGCGGCAGCCAGGCTTATAACTGGAGCGGCGTACAGGGAGCACACCACCCCTCTGTTGCATCAGCTCCACTGGCTGCCAATATTGCTACCGAGCCCAATTCAAAGTGCTGGTCTTGGCCTACAAAGCCCTAAATGGTTCCGATCCAACTTACCTATCCGAACGTTTCTCCTCCTACGAGCCTGTGAGAACTTTAAGATCATCTGGAGAGGCCCTGCTCTCGGTCCCACTGCCTCACAAGTGCAGCTGGTGGGGACAAGAGATAGGGCCTTCTCAGTGGTGGCTCCTCGGCTGTGGAACTCCCTCCCCAGTGATATCCGTCAGGCCCTATCCCTTCTGAGTTTTAGGAAAAAGGTGAAGACCTGGCTTTGTGAGCAAGCGTTTAATGAATGAATTATGTTGGCTTTGACTCGGTCCGGATTAAGGTTTACGTGCAAGCTTTTTGTGGATGAATGGTTTAAGTATTTTTATTGTACTGTTTTAAATGTATTATTGTATTATGCTAAATTGATTGTTTTAATTGCTTATGTTTTATATTTTGTACTGTATACCGGCATTGAATTTTGCCAGATTGTGAGCCGCCCTGAGTCCCTTCGGGTGAGAAGGGCGGCACAGAAATGATGGAAATAAATAAATAAATAAACTTGAAGTGATTTGAGAGCATTGTAATATCTGTGTAGATTTATCCACTTCCAACAACTGTCTACATCAGTGATTCCCAACCTTTGGTCCTACAGGTGTTTTGGACTTCAGCTCCCATGATTCCTAACAGCTGATAACCTGGGAGTAAAGTCCAAAACATTAAAGAACCAAAGAATGGGAACAACTGATCTACATGGTGGTTAACAGGACTAGGAAGAAGTGAATGATAGCAGGAGGTAATGGTGCCAATGCTGTCAACTACTGTTTCTTTGAAAACAGTTTTCCTCTTGTTATGAAAAACACATGAACTGGTTTCTGGGCTTTGTCAGAATCCATACAATGAAAGAAAATATTGTAAGTCTGCAAGAAATGTCTATATACCTTAGAATGAAAGCTTGGAAAATACTACAGGTAACACATCTTACATTCCCCAAAGAAAGATGGATACTAGCCATGCATACTGGAGAATTCTGGAAGTTATAGCTGGAAAAAAACCTTCTACCCTTTGCCTTGCAACAAGGAAGTTTGTCTTTTGATAGGCTCACAGGAAATCTTCAGTGGGATTCTTAGATGGTTGAAAATTTGGTGGTTTCCTAATGATGACTTATGATGCGACTCAAGTACTCCTAGATTGCATAACATGCTTAATGCTTGCTAGGGAACCAGCAGATAGGTAAAGGTAAAGGTTTTCCCCTGACATGAAGTCCAGTCGTGTCCGACTCTGGGGGTTGGTGGTCATTTCCATTTCTAAGGCGTTGTCCATAGACACCTCCAAGGTCATGTGGCCAGCATGACTGCATAGAGCGCCATTACCTTTCCACCAGAACAGCTTGTCCCTTACTAATATCTCTATTAATTGAAACTGTATTAATTTTAGATAAAATGAATGTTGGTGGTTTCAAGATTACCACTATGTGAAGACTTATTTCCATAAAATATGTAGATTTGCATGGTTTCTGATAACTTTTGAATGCATAAAATAACACATAAAATATGACCTGTGAAGAGATAAAATATTAAGGTTTCCCCTGACATTAAGTTTACTCGTGCCCAACTCTGGGGGTTGGTGCTCATCTTAATTTCTTATCTGAAGAGCCACATGACACCTTCAAGGTCATGTGGCCAGCATGACTGCATGGAGCACCATTACCTTCCTGCCAGAGCAGTACCTATTGATCTACACACATTTGCATGTTTTCAAACTGCTAGGTTGGCAGAAGCTTGGGCTGACAGTGGGAGCTCACCCCGCTACCTGGATTCGTACCACCAAACTTTCAGTCAGCAAGTTCAGCAGTTTAGCGCTTTAACACACTGCACCACCAGGGCCTTCAAGGAACTAGCAAGTATTATTATTATTATTGGAACTGGCAAAAAATGTAAAAGATCTGATTACATTCATCATCATCATCATCAGTCACTCGTGGCTAAGCATGATTGCCTTCAAAGTGCAATGTCTTGGCAGTGGGTCTGTGACTGTAGAGACCTAGTCTGGAACTGTAAGTTCTTTCACAATTTCCAAATAGGAGGCAGTCCTGACATTATGTTCTATCTGGAACACAGTGCTGTCCATTACAAAACCACATTTCTTCCCCCCCCCCCCCCCGCTCTTTTCCTTCCTTTTTTGTGGACAGCTCTTGGAGGAAATGTAGCTATTTTAATGGGCAGTCCCTAGCTGTTAATATATGAACCTCAAAGATATAGGAAAGAGAAATATGCCAATATCTATCTTATTGAGATTCTCTCTCCTTCTTCTTCTTTTTTTTTGAACACCAAGCTCATTTTCACTCTAGACTTTGTTAAAGTTAAGCTCTCATCTCTTTCCTCCTCCAAAAATATTGCATGCATTTCTATGAACCTTTCCCCCAATGGATCCATATTTATGCATAGTACCTAATTACAGGTTTTTTGTGTACATTTTTGAACACATAGTACCAGGTTGTGAAGATGTTTATTCTAAACAATCCGTTGAAATGTTACTGTCAGTCTAAATATTACATTTGCAATTTTCTAAATCCCATTTCACACCGATCCCTACCACAACCATGCGATTCTGCATTTTGAGGCACATACCCTCGCAGCTATGTAGCAGGCTGGAATATTGTGCCTCATTATGCATCTGAGGTAGCACATTTTCATCTGCAAAATCTCACTGCTTAATATATCTTTAATATTAGCATATTTAATTTTTAGCTTGAAAACTTTTCTGCCTCCCCCTCCATATTGAAACAAAATTGACCATTTTGGGGATTTTTCCCCCTGTGGATTGCTTCACAGTCATGCATCCTATTTGATGTTTTGTTCAGGGTTCAATCACATTTTATTGACTAGCCCATCTGCCTTATCAAAACATTTAGCACATAGACATACATACAACATACAACCCGCAGTACAAAATAAGTTAAAATTAACAAGCTGTTAACAAGATCCCGTTCAGGATTATGGCTGGCCTTTTTTTTTGGCATAAAGATATAATGAAGTTTATTTGCCAAAAAGAAAAAAAAAGAAACCCAGAATTGAAGTAAAATACGTGATTGATGAAAGAAAGAGGGGAGATCTAGCTACACCCGATTTAAAACTATACTTTGAGGTGGCAGCACTATTGTGGGCCAAAGATTGGGCAAAACTTGAAAAAAGCAAAAATTTGAATCTGAAGGGAATAGACCTGAGATTAGGGTGGCACTCTTATCTCTGGTATGAAAAAAAAAGATAGAAAATAATTTCGTTTTATAAGATCCTCAATTCTTAAGTTATGTGAGAAATATTTAAAATTTAATTGTTCAGGGTTGTATATTATTCCTGGAGATGCCAATTGGATTTTTCTCTTTAAAATACCTCCCCCCCCCAATATGTATCACTCACCCCATTTGAGACCAACTCAGTTGTCCTTGAGCTGTTCTATGGAGTCAGCTTCTTGTTTCTGGCTTAATGTGAGATAAATGCACAACCCCACTGTGCCGTCGCGCCTGAGGCTGTACTCTTAGTGAAAGAGGCATGGACGTGACATCTTTCCCCAGGGGATTGCTTCTTGCCCTCCTTTAGGGAAACTGGAACTCCCAAGGACCAAAACACTGTAGATAACTCAAAAACTGGGTTTATTGTTCACAAAGGGGGTAAAAGAAAATATACATTACAGTCTTTGATTGTTTAAGTCCGTGGAGCCTTCTAGATCCCTCTTTCTCTGGCTGTGAATGCCGGAGCAAACTCAACCTCAGTCCAATGACCTATATCTGAAGACAAGAGTCTTCCTCTGTTGCCAAAGGAATGATGTGAAGGCGCTTGAGACTCCTCAACGTTGTTCAGGTTGGCCCTGAACATGAAGTGTGAGTCCCAAGGGTAAGAACCTCAGAATTGGTGCTGAGAGGTAACTTTTGAATGACTTTTAGTGCCAAGTCTCTCTCTCACGTCCATCCGATAGAGAGCTTGCTGGTGGAATGAAAAGAAGGAAACACAGTCCTACTCCAGGAAGAGGTGGAGCCAAACAGTTTTGCTGAGTGAGCAATGTAACAGGTACAAACAACATTGATTAACAGATATAAATAACCAATCCAACTACATTTACAGGGTCAGGGCAAAATCAGGCATGATACAACAATTCAAATCTTGCAACTTATAGTTCAACATATAGATGGCGCCACTCGCGCCGTCACACCCACCATCTCAAATGATGTTTTGAAAGGTTGTTGACTGAAAGAGTCAAACATCAGCGTCTGCACAGTTGAAATAGTGTAATTTTTGATTAATTGGATTAATAATTATTTCTAGCCAAGTTTAGATTCAATCCTAGAAAGATTGCTGCCCTATTGGTACTGCTGCCTTCTCGACTATGATTCTTCCACTTTTGAATACATAATTATTATGTCACCTCTTTTATTCCAGTAAAATATTTACTGTAGAGAGTAAAAAAAATACTGCATAACCACCATGATTCATCCAATTATTCATTTTCAAAGAGGTTTTCACCAATAAGGCATATTGGAAGGTGCATCACATCAAATAAGACACAGTCTCCACTGAAATAGAAACTTACACTATTGTGACCCACTGCTGTGTCCCTTTTAAAAGACAACCCCAGAACCCCTAGGGTATCTATCCAATTAGACACTATGAGGCAGGAAGATCAGATATAACAGATTTAATTGAACAAATCTCTCTGTTGGGCAGGCAAGGAAAAATAAGTGCCACACTCTTGAGGCATAGCTCAGGGGGTTTTACAGCAACAAATTATTTTCATTCACACTTCTCTATCCATTTTGTTCTCTTTTGGTGCTTCCTTATCAGCAATTTACAATCGCAATAGAGAACAACAATTTTCCTTCTTCCTGGCTTGCAGGTCATCAAGTTCGATTATTTGAACTTTCTCTTCTTTCATCGAATTCCTTCTCCTGTTGCTTTGACTAAAAGTTTATATCTCCCTCTCAGATACCCTTCTTTGTCTAAATCTTTCCTGGCTTAGCTATTTTCCATTTTTCCTTCTCAGGATCATGGCATGTGAATATGACATTTATTCTCCCCCTCCCCAACTGCAATTTTCTCCCATCCAACTCATTACTGCCCCCATGATTCTGAAAACATTAATTCTATTTTAAATCTGATGGATAACAAAGATGGAGGTAGGAGTCAGTAATAGTTAAAATAATAGCAACTTGTCCCATATCTTCCAATGAGCCAACTCAGCTGTTTATTCTAAACAGAATGGGAAAGCACAAGTGGCCCATTTCAACCATCTGGAAATGCTGGTGGGGAAAAACAGCCACTGTGATACAAATTTAAATTTCCCAGCTAACAAAACTTCCCCAGTGGAAACCATGGTTGATAGTATCAAATGCCACCAAGAAAGAAGTTGCACTTTCTTACTCCTCTCACAATACAATGCAGGGTGTCCAAAGTAATTTTTCTTCCAAAAGCAGACCTGAGGTAAGACTGCTTTGAACTTCTATAAACATCTTTGTTGAAGTTCATATCTGTCGGGGGATGATGGGAGGTGGAGTGGATTCCAAAATTCATCATCTCGGTCTCACCTCCTTCTCCAGACTGTATTCCCATGCTGAGAAACAGCACTAGTCAAACAAACACTCCAGCAGACGAAGTCCAACTATTGATTAACTTTATTTACATGTCTATTTACAGTTTGCAATTCTCGGCTTCAGAGCATAGCATTCATAGTCCATCTTCAGCGAAAGCTCAAGCAGAGATTAGATAATAACATTCCTCAGTCCGGAGGAAGTTCCAACCCTCAAAGGCCGGAAATCAAAGCCTCATAGGTCACAGTAATCACAACAGGCTGTCAGTCAAAACTAGCCTGCTGTTAACTATTTCATTACTGAAAATACACACTCTAGCTCATCAGCAGTAAACACTTGATTTACATTTCATACAAATACAACCATACTCCAACAATATCTATCTTACTAGCTGTGACCCACCCAACTATTTTGGCCAGAAGATAGTATCTACAAATGAGTCTTCATTTTTTTAACATTCTGACATCCAGATTCGAGAAGTAACTCTTTATTAAGGCCCCTTCTACACTGCCATATATTCCAGATAGTCAAAGCAGATAATTCACATTATCTGCTTGGAACTGAACTACCATATAATCCCGTTCAAATCAGATAATCTGGATTTTATATGGCAGTGTAGAAGGGGCCTAAGTTTCTTCTTGAAGATAGCAACAATAATTTCAGCAGTTATTTTCCCACTCTAAGACAGACTTCAAAATCCATCTCTTAAATTAATCCATGTCAAAAACAACATTCCCTTGTCATATAACAAGAAATGTCATCAATGTAGTGTCAGAAAACAAGATTTGATGGCAATCAATTTTATCCTGTTGCCTGTGTTTTTTTCCTTCTTTGTATGTCTCTAGAACTCAGGGAAAAAATGCTGCTTTTCCATTTATATAATGAAACAATGTAGATTTATTATGTTACGTATATGCATGTGAGATTTATGTGTGTGTGTGTGTGTGTGTGTGTGTGTGTATATAAATCTCTAACCAAAAAAAAACAGATTGTAAGGAGAAATTAGCAGTATATTCACTATTCATTCTTCCAACATCTCTTTCCCATACCTTCTCAGTTGAGGATATTATTTGCTTCTAATGATACACATGGTGACAATATCTAAGGTCACATATGTATTATATTACCATTATCATTGCCATCTTTAAAAAAAGTTAGTTGAGAAAGTCTTGTAGCTGATGATTGCTTGTTCAATGAATTGTTACACAATTCAATTTGAGCATTAGCCATTTTCTTTTCACCCAGCTGAATTGTCTTAAATTGCAGTCATGGTAAACAATTTAGCTAATAACTTCTATTAACTATTTGCAGAATTGTCTGTCTTGGATAAATTAACAACTCTTTGCTTTAATTGTTGTTGATCATTGTTAACTATGTCACGGGGAAAAGAGAAAGTGATATAGTGAAGGTATGTCTAGGAAGGAGTAGGAAGAATATTGATTCCTAATTACATTTCTCAAGCAGCATTAATTTATTGATCATATTGGTAATGTGCCTTTTCTACAAATAATCCAATGCAGTCTGTACATGTGGTTGGTTTCCCTCTGGTTTTATTCCCACAACTCCACTGTGAGTCTTTAAGAGGAACTTAGAGATGCAGTATGTACTTGTTTCATTTTGTATATCAGAATAAAAATATTCAAAGTTCTCTCTGCCATTTGCTAGGTTACAAAACTCTAGTGTCCTGGATTCTGATGACCTGTTTGTACACTCTGCTCCCAAACTGTGATATTGTTGGGAACAGAGTCCTAACCATCTAGTTGAGCTAAACCTAATTTTACATGCATGATAGTTACCATCATCTTTTTAACTGCCATGACATAGAGCTCCTGTCCATCATTAGATGCCTTTGTTGATGCCCTCATGATGTGGGGAAAGCAGGGGAGGGGGCAATTTCATTTATATCTCAGGCTGCATGGGTGCCTTTGCTTACATCAGTGGAGTTTTTTCTTAGCTCTGCAGCCAATGCCAGAGAGAGAAAAAAACAGGAAAGGTAAGTGCCATCCCTTTTCCACTGCACTGTGGAGTTCAGAGAAAATGACATGATGTCCATGTGAATAGCTGTACTGGTTTAAAACAGAACCAGCCAGCTGTTCACACCAACCCCAAAGAGTGGAGAGTTTCAAGGAACCTCCAGAACATTCCCCCACTTCTGCTAACATAGAGAAAATCAGTCTAAGAGGCTTTACCCCACATTAAGGGCAGGAAGTCCTTGATATTGTGTGGACATTCAGGACTGACTTCTGGTCTAAACTGGAGTATGTGACTCTTGGATACCTATTTCTTCAATTCCTGCCTCTTCCAACCCCCTAAAGTACAGTATATCATTTACCATTAGATTAATTTATTCTAGAGTATGCCATCTACAGGATTCTAGGAAGATGCTACTACTAGAGTAGCTACCAGTACTGAATATTGCCCTTGGGGCTAGAAATGTGTAATCCAAGACTAGAAAATAATGGAATGGTAAAAAAAAAATCAGAGAATCCAAGTGCATGAATTAAAAGAGGAGGTCAAATAATTTACTTGCTGATATCTATTATTCTGTTCAGTATTTTGAATAGTCTATCAATTAATCACACAGGGAGACCCCCTCCCTCGGTG
This sequence comes from Anolis carolinensis, assembly GCF_035594765.1. Lineage (NCBI taxonomy): Eukaryota > Metazoa > Chordata > Lepidosauria > Squamata > Anolidae > Anolis > Anolis carolinensis. The sequence goes on from NC_085844.1 coordinate 110,542,147, forward strand.
TCATTTCACCAGCAAATGTGAAAAGGCAGCCACTTCAGCAACATGATGCTTTCCCCATGACACGGATGAAGCATCACACAAATGGCAGAAGCCTCTTGCGTTTGGAGGGAAGTGCCCAAGAACACTTCCAGCCCAGTTCTCTGCTGGAAGACACACAATGTTATGTGATGACTGGCGTGGGGCTCCATCTCTGAAGAAAGCTCCAAGTGTCCTGGGACACTTGTTTCAGTAAGTGTGATGAAGTCCTTTTACACTGAGATTTCAATTCTGAACACACCTACCAGGAATATTTGTATTAAAACTGAGTCCACACCTTAAGATATATGTACTGTAAATATATCCTCCATCACTACTTTTTATTTACTATACAATACTATTTAGTGGCACTCTTTACTCAGTTTAGTGAGCCAGGTAAATGCATTTATATTGCACTAGGGCATGGGAATAAGCTTGATAAGCTAGAGGATAAATAGAATGAGTATGTAAGATGTTTTCAAAACTAAAACATGAGATAATGGATAAGTGTGTATTGGTTTGCATGTGGGGTCAAATTTTATCTATAAGATATATGCCCATTTTCTTCATTAATCGTGAGCAGCCTGATGCTTTTAAATCAAACATCAGGTTCTAACAAATAGGTTTCATTTCATGGCCAGAAGACTATTTGGACAGACATGGTGGGGATCCATTAAAAGATCTATATAGATGAAGAACAAAGTCTTATATGTTCATTTCTGTCACCCCATTTTCGGGAAAAATGCATTCATTTTCACCTTTTCATAGACCATGAATTAGAACAAATGATTTATGTACAACATTACTGTACGACTTTTATGGGTGATGTTATCTCATAAATTTGAGCTCATAGCCATTCTACTGCCCTTTCCCTGGCATCTTGTACAATGGCAACATTATAGCTATAAGGAACAAAGCTGATGTGGAGATATTGGGTGACTATTTTCTGCTGGATCTGCAGTATTTGTAGATATATCTATTTTCTTTAATACCAGCCAACCTTCACATTGCATATTGGGACAGTTTTTGCTGACAAGGCAGTCATCTTAATCTGTGTGTACAGTTTCCTATCTATATGCTCAGAGATTTCTGTTTTCAGTAGGATAGAACAGAAAAGCCAATACATGTATCTGAGACCCAATATAAATCTTGGATTTATATCTCCATTTAGGTAGCTGGATACTCCTTACAAAGTGCAAAACCTTTTCCAATGTCCAATGCTATAATATGCTTTGTTTCAAGACAACCCCCCCCTCCACACACACACATTAAATTAGATTAGGGTTCTCTGAAGGACTCACTCAAATTTCCTACCCCCAGTCTGGAAGATTATTTTTTAATCTTCATTCTGCCATGAAATAATCGTCTAGTATTTAGACTTCACAAGTCCAAGTGCCTTTCTGCTTCAGCTCCTTCTTTCCTGGTGGATGTATTCCTTCAGCCCTTTTAAAGGCTCCAAACAAGTGTTGAAACAGTTATGTCAAAATTGCTTGTCTCACCACAGTGCCCCACTCTCATTTTCCTTTGCATAAGAGAAAGGAGATCACAACATTAATGACTCTTCACATGGGAGTATGAGCAAGTCAAATAATATGTTGGCTTTACCTAAAGTAGCTGTGAAGATCCCAGCCCCCAGGTCTCCAGTATTTTCTCCTTACAAATAAAGTGTCCTGTCCATGGAAGCTCCTAAAACCCAGGGGAGCACGAAGCAATAATCTCAACATTATTTTTTTCTATATTCATAAAAGCAATAACTTATACTTTATATGTGAGCAAAAAAGTGCTTTCAGTGTGACTGGTTTTAGATATTGTCACCTAAACTGAATTATTCAGGAGACAAGAATATAAATCATGGAAGAATGTAGACAGATGAAACCTACCAATCATTCTTTTCACTGCTCTCAGTGTGCTGCTTGAAGTGTTATTTTTCTTCCTTTCCTCTTTTTTTGCCATTTGGAAGGGCTATGTATTATGCACACTAATGAAAGGAAGGCAGGGACTAATAAAAAAATTAAATATTGAAGATGGTCAGAAGCTTCCCAAATAGTATTATTTTCTTCCCCCTTTCACAGAAATCAAAATGTAGGCCAAATGGAGGTGGAAAGTGGGGGTGGGGTGAAAACTTCTATGCTATGGGTAGGTAAAATAAATTCCTCCTGAAATAACCAGAGACATGTACTGATTTACTTGGTGTGAGTTCTTTGTGTGTATTCAATGAAGCAAAGGCATTCTGCAAGCTAATAGAAAAAGAAATTCCTCTGTGATTCCGGAAAATGAAAGACATATCTACTGAAACTGTACTTTCTTCTTGATTATTCCTTTATCATGCCCTACACATCTTTTTATACGAGTTTCTACTGAGTATAGAACAGAATAATAAAAGACCAGTGTTTGAATATTTGATGGCAGTTTTTCCTACAAACCCAGTTCATAGTTGGTGTCCAGAGTTGGTGATAATTGCATCCCATTGGGATCCAACAGTCCAATACAGGAAAGCAAAACATACATTTAACAAAAATATTTTCATCCCTTACTTATTTTGGACATTTAAAGCACTCGGGTAACTCAAAATTGGGGAAGAATATATGAAATTTCTCCAAATTATTATTATTATTATTATTATTATTATTATTATCATCATTAGATACACAACAAGATTAATATACAACAAACAAGATCACTACGGTAGCATTTGCATTGGATCACACGTCGGACACTTCCCAAGTTTTTATTATTATTATTATTATTATTATTATTATTATTATTATTATTATTATTATTATCATCATCATCATTATTATTATTCATTTTTATCCCGCTTTTCTCCTATGGGTGGGATTCAAAGTGACATACAGGTTAAAAAAAATACATATACATAAATACATAAAATACTAAAACAAACATCAAATGCCAATTTAAAGGAAATAACCCATTATGACTCAATTCAACAAACTATTTTACTTTGCAAGTAAGGCAGTCAGCAAGTTTTCTTTCACCACTCTCTTTTGAGAAAGGTGTATGTGCGTGTCATTTCTAAGAGGTCTATTTGGCACATAAAAGGAAACTCAGAAGGCTTAAACAAACGATATCTATTGTTTTCTTCACATGTATAAAATAATTTGAACTACTTTTATATTGCCTTCTGGGCAGGCCACTACCCCTCCCATAATTATTAGAAATATCACTCAAACATTGAGTGATTTTTACAGAAAACTCAACTGGCAAAATTTTAAAATCATGTAAAAGTCAAAAACGTATACATTCTACACATATATCACAATGGCTAGGATAAACCACCTTTTCCACCATATTTTCCTAAAATTCCAGCACAGACATTTCAGATTATTATTATTATTATTATTATTATTATTATTATTATTATTATTATTATTATCTTTATTTAGACCCCACCTTTTTCCCATGAGGACTCATGTCAGCGAACAATCCCACACTTTAATCAAGTTTTAAAAGTGCAATACAAAAGTTAAAAAACAAGTAAATAGTACAGTGTGGTGAAAACAGATTAAATTATAATAAACACACTTATTTTTTAAAAAAAACTTCCAGGCCCCCCCTCCCCCTAATCCCACCCAAAATCTCACAAAGCCTGCTCCTTATCCTTCCCCAAATGCCTTCTGGCAGAAGAATGTCCTAACCAGGGATGGACCCATACTGGTCTCTCTTAGGAGGAATTTCCACAATCTGAGAGCATCCACCGAAAAGGCCCTCTCCCATAGTCCTATCAAATGTACTTGAACAGATGGTGGGACAGAGAGAAGACCCTCCCCAGTAGATCATAGATGGCAAGCCAATATAATATTGCATTATTTCTAGAATATAAAGAATATAGAGTTGCTGGATAAGAGCTTCATTTAACATCTTGTTTGAATGGGAAGTTGGATTGAGTCAACTATTAATTATCTTTTCTAAGAAACATGGTGGGATTCTTTGCCTAGCAACATTGTCAGAGTTTAGAAATCCATTCCCATGGGATTTCCTTACTTTTGAACTCAATCATTCGAGAGGCATTGCTTCCACTCTTTAATTCAGTTTTATATCCAGTATGATGGTGTCCTTACCCAATACTGGGTGTCTAAGCCACTTCTCAGTTTCTTAGGCGACTCCTATCTGCTGGATTCATTTTGTCTCTCTTTATTTGGAGTCCAGACAGCCTCACAGAGGTCTAGACCAGAAATTATCTTTTATTTAAATGCATTGTTCCAGTCTTCAGATCTTGTATAAAGAAAAGACAGAATAATACAGAATATAAAGAATATAGAGTTGCTGGATAAGAGCTTCATTTAACATCTTGTTTGAATGGGAAGTTGGATTGAGTCAACTATTAATTATCTTTTCTAAGAAACATGGTGGGATTCTTTGCCTAGCAACATTGTCAGAGTTTAGAAATCCATTCCCATGGGATTTCCTTACTTTTGAACTCAATCATTCGAGAGGCATTGCTTCCACTCTTTAATTCAGTTTTATATCCAGTATGATGGTGTCCTTACCCAATACTGGGTGTCTAAGCCACTTCTCAGTTTCTTAGGCGACTCCTATCTGCTGGATTCATTTTGTCTCTCTTTATTTGGAGTCCAGACAGCCTCACAGAGGTCTAGACCAGAAATTATCTTTTATTTAAATGCATTGTTCCAGTCTTCAGATCTTGTATAAAGAAAAGACAGAATAATACAAAGAACAGAACCACAAATATGTGGGGAAAACAATTCCAAATTATTAAAATTAAGTACATGTTTGGATCACATTCTCATTCTTTACAAAAATTTGTAAGAAAGAAAGAAAAGGAAAAGCATAGTATTTGGATAATCTTCCTGGAAATTTGCTTAAGCTGGACCAAAACCAAAGGACCATAAGTCTTCTTTTCTACTGAATATAAATTTTTGTAATCTCCAATTTAATATATTGGATAAAATAAGATCTGCACCTACTAAAGTTACATAAAAAGAGAGATGAACTTAGCATACCCATTTTGTTATTTAATGTTTTCATCTTCAAGCCTGCATATAAATTTAAATGTTCTGATAATGAATAGTCAGGAGAGAAAATAGTGAACATTAGACAAACCCAAACTACTGAAACCCCAAGCCTTAAACTTTCATAGCAGGGGAAGGAATTATCTAGCACTTCTAATGTTGTTGATATTGATGTTCTTGCTGATCGTCTTAAGAGTATAACAAATTCTGTGGAATACAGGGAAAATTAGCACAACAATATTTAGAGCGTGACAATAACATAATTTCCATTGCTGTTCTACAAAGACCAAGCCTGATTATAATCCCAGTGCTGTCACTACCATGCATTTTGTGGATACCAAAAGTGACTGAATCATTTCAATATTGAACTGTTTTGCATGATTTGAATTTGAATGATATGTATAAACTGGCCAAAAATCATTGACTCATTGAAGCCAGTAAAGTAAATGTAGAGCTTTATTACCATTTCATTCTCTTGTAATTTTGAAAGCACAGAGTTGGTTTGACTTTACAGAATGTACAAAAAATGGTACCTAGCTTATCAGCATTTCCTTTAAAATTGTTGCAAAATTCTTCATGACCATGGAGAAAATGTGAGACACATTGCTATCATAAGATTTACTTAAAAATAAACAAATAAACAGTATTCATGTGAAGATCCAGTGGAACAGCTTCTCCCTTACTAATATCTCTATTAATTGAAACTGTATTAATTTTAGATAAAATGAATGTTGGTGGTTTCAAGATTATCACTATGTGAAGACTTATTTCCATAAAAATATGTAGATTTGCATGGCTTGTGATAACTTTTGAATGCATAAAATGACACATAAAATATGACCTGTGAAGAGATAAAATATTAAGATTTTCCCCTGACATTGAGTCTATTCATGCCCGACTTGGGGGTTGGTGCTCATCTTCATTTCTTATCCGAAGAACCACATGACACCTCCATAGTCATGTGGCCAGCATGACTGCATGGAGCACCGTTACCTTCTTGCCAGAGCAGTACCTATTGATCTACTCACATTTGCATGTTTTCAAACTGCTAGGTTGGCAGAAGCTGGGCCTGATAGTGGGAGCTCACCCCGCTCCCCGGATTTGTACCACCAAACTTTCAATCAGCGGGTTTAACCCGCTGCACCACCAACTCAAAAATCAACTGCAGACTTGACCACATCATTTTAAAAAAATACTCTCCTTGTAGCTTTCATGATCCTGATGCACAATGTATGGCTCTTTTAGCAGTTAAGGTTCTTTTAAAAAAGGTTTTAATGCAATATTCCGAAACTCACTCCTTGTTCTACAGTCTCAAGGAAAATCCACTCTTTTCATATGTATTGCTACATGTGTCAATCTAGATCAGGGTGGCTTCAGGGTCCGGATTTCTGGGTGGCAAGTGTCACGACTTAGTGGCGTGTATGCTCTGTGACTTCAAAGATCTATCTATCTATAATAATGTAGGCCCCAGTTTTCTTTATTTTAAAATAGATAATCTATTTTAAAATAAAGAAAACTGGGGCCTACATTTTTCACCCTAGCACAACTGAATTGTAATGAATTATACCATATGTTCTGGTGGCATAATTGTGTTGGGGAAGAGCAGGTGTGTGAGAGAGTGTGTGTGAAGGAAGCCTCTGAATCTTTCTATTCAAGAACACCACTGCTGTTGTTCCAACCAAAGAGCTTCCTCTGAAATTATTTGTAATTGCTTTCCTTTCTGCTCAGAGCTGCTGCCACAGCTGACTATTTAGCAAAATCCCCCTCAATGGATTGTCACCTTGACGTGGTGAGGGGGCTTGCATGTTCCAATGAACCTGCGGGCACAACCACGGGAGTCACACACTCCCAGGAATGGCCACAGGGGAGGATCCAGACCAAGAACAATCCAAAGACCCAAAGACCTCAACGGCGGAACAGGCAGAGGATAACATGGTACATGTTACAACAGCTGTGAAGGCAGAAGAAGGCTGCAACAGACTGAGAAGCCACTCTCATTGTGTTAATCACACCACTGCTGGGACCTCAATCTGTGCAGACTGTGTGTTGACTAGCCATGTACCGACCTCCACACATTAAAAAAAATCACGCACAGGCATCTTCCAAGAAATGGAGGACCATCATCCTCGAACTAAGTAAGTAAGCAAAATAGATTCCCAGCAGAGCCACGTTAAAGAAGTCATTTGTACAGAACATGGGACCCAGCCAAGAGATCACCAATGTGGGTCTCCTTTAGGTTACCTCCTTATGCTGATTGCATGGCTGATCACCTAGTTCTGATGTCAAAGTAGGCAATTTCCCAGTGGGGCTCTGCTGGTAAGTGGCTTGGTTGGAATGACAACCGCAATGGTGAGGAAGGAAGGAAGGCAATGACAAATAATTTCAGAGGAGAAAGAGAAAAATAAATGCTGGTGCTTCAAATTTGGACTATGGACAGCAATACAGTTACAGCATGGCATATTGCACATACATGTGGCCCTAAAAGGATGAATCTAGGGCAACTCTGAGGCTGAATAATCTGAATTGCAGCTGGATAATTTTGGTGATATAGATGAGCTCTTAAAATTTGTATTTGGGACCTTGGTTCATGTGAATGACTGTGTCTCAGCAATGATCAAGAGGAAAGAAACAGGTGTATATAGTTTGTTTGTTTTTTCGTGTCAGGAGCAACTTGAGTCGCTTCTGGAGTAAGAGAATTGGCCATCTGCAAGGACGTTGCCCAGGGGACACCCTGATGTTTTTATGTTTTTACCATCCTTGTATGAGGCTTCTCTCATGTCCCTGCATGGAGCTGGAGCTGATTAGAGGGAGCTCATCCGTATATAGTAAGATTGGAGAGAGGGAAAGGGGGAGAGATCTACCACCTGGAATTTTCCTTCCCTTCATTCTTGGAACCACCACTTTTTTCAAGTTCTTTTAAGTTGTTCTTTGCACCTAGTACTCTTAACTCTCTCCACCAGCAAGGCAATTGTGCCAGGTACTGCAAAGTTTATTACTATAGCTGGAAAGCAACAGGAAATGCAAAATCTTCAAGCACAAGTGGTTGTTAGTGGCAGTGCACTTCTTCTTCTTCTTCTTCTTCTTCTTCTTCTTCTTCTTCTTCTTCTTCTTCTTCTTTTTTACTAAGGAACCAGGCCTATTCAGACTAATGTCATAATGGGAGTTATTTCTTCCATGCCTATTGCCAAAGGCAGAAAACACATGATCAATTTTATTGATATTAAACTGAATGTTATCTCTACATAATAGTAAAATTTATATAGAAGGCAATTTATATCCCCCCTTATAATCTCACTAATAATTTACAGTGGTAGTAATTCTTCCCTCCTCATCTTGGTTTGCCTTGGTAAGTCATCAGTGTTCTATTTTAAAGTAATATGCCAATAGTCAAGAATTACACTCAAGAAATAAGCGGTCTAATTGAGTATATTGTTACAGACAAAATTTATCTGCAACCGATAAAATGAGAAATGGCTACTATAAAGAAGGGAAAATTGGCAACACAATCAACATAGATAGAAAAAGAATTTTTTTCTGAACACTGAGGTCACTGTGGGGAGTTTGGAATAGCTGCAATTCAATTTAGGACATTTCTGCACATACACATTCCTCCTGCACCTTATTCAAAACTATAGCATCAAACTGAAACAACAGAAAAAATGAATAGAAAATAAGAATAACAAAGTGGGTACTTGTGTGACAGTATGTTTATGTGTTTTACATGTGAATTGCATACATATTATTGGCTGGGAATGTCAATTGCAAAATCACATAAAGGTAATTGAAGAATAATTGTGTCTCATTTTATGTACTTATTCAACAAATGGAGATTCTACTTTTTAAAAATCTCAGGTGACAAGGCAGTAGTTATCAGAGTTAAGCTGTGCAATTTGTCCAATACGAACATCTTCAACTCTCCTTGACATGTTGCTACTTCTGGCCTTTTTGGGTGGGGAAATGGTGACACAAGAATGGCTGCCGCTTTGAGATGGTGCTGGCATAGATTTTGCCTCTCTATAAAATGACCTTTGACATATCCATGAGTTGTATCAATAATTTTGGCCCCAAAACTTGCCCTTATATATATATACACAAAGTTGATGAGTATGTACGGTAGCTTTATGTTTCAATTACACCAAAGAAAAATTGAGCAGAACATGTACTAAATATTAATCTGGAATAGATGTACCACTGGAAAATTCCCTCATGATCTAATTCAGATTATAGATATGATTCCTGTAAAGAATTTATTGTTGCCAAATTCAGTGTCAAATGTCTCTTTGTATAAATGGGCCGATGTATTAGTGAGCATGTAAAAATAAAACTGTTACTCTGAGAACACTGCTTTTAAAGGTTGTGTAAACTCCTCCTTCCAAGAATCTTTTGCTTGCCTTATTGAGACTCCCCTTCCTCCATCTCCAGATATTTTTAGTCTCATGGAAAAAAAAATTACCCGCAGAGAGACTGCAGTTTTTGCCTTGGGTAAAATATCAGTGGGAAATCGAATTGCTATTGTTCCTTTGTGGTTAGTACAATGCTGCAAAAGGTTTTCCAATTGTTTTATTCATTGTCACTTATTTCAATACAAGATAACTTTATTTTGATAAAATTTAAAAGGGGGGTGAATTGTGCAGTGGTTTACAATAGTGGAAATTGTGATTGCTTGAAGAAGCAAACATATAGAATTATACAATTTCTGTGTTTGTAGTCAATTAGCCTGTTGTGATGTGCTTGTCATGTGTGATACACCTACTTTTACTGGACAAAAACATGAATAATTTTGTGCATATGGAGGACTTGCATGCAGAGTGCATTGTGCACCAATTCTGAAAATCACAATATGGGGAAATACACATTTGAGAGCTCTCTTAGAGGTTTGAAAATTCATGAGGTGGTATCCCAACATGTCTGGTTTAGAAGTGAAATACATATTTAGAAATATTTGAAAATTGTTGGAATATGTGCTGCCTGGGGATGGATAATTCCCAAAGAGACAAAATCTGGGCAAATGAATGTCTTTCAGGACTTATTCTGTGCAAAATTCATTTTTACACAAACAACAGCTGCCAACTTTATAGCAACATCCCTCCCAGATTCCCCAGCCAGTTTAATAACTGTAACATCTTTTCACAGTTGACAACATGTGCACCATTTTGGGATATGGAAGAGAAAGGTGCAGAAAAAACAGCAAGTATAAGTTACCTGGAAAAAAACTGAGCACTTTTCATTGCAAGCAGTGGAGCTTTGGGCTGGGAAAGAAAAATAAATCCCGATAAAGATGTGGGGACCTTATTGTTTTTCTTCTCGCATCAATTTCCAGCGATGTCAAGGATTCTAATTGCAACCCCATTTGGGGAAAAAACAACATGTTAAAATCCATCCTATCCCTAATTGAGACATGTACAATCTGTACATGTATGCTCCTGAAAAGAACTGGGTCACTGGCATTTGCTTTAGCTGCAGTCCTCAACACAGACATTTGAATTAAAATGAAACTTAAATCTTATCCTGAAGCAATGTGTTTTAGTGTAATAAATGAATGACTCTGTGAATACATAAATGGAAACCTACAATTTTCCCTTTACAAAAATGTAACTGGTAGCCAACATTCTTCTCTTCGGGGAATCACAGGAATGTGCAACTGCAGCTTTGTCAAGGTTTTAAAACAGTTTTCCTAAAGCTATTGTGCATTCCGTTGTTTTTGTTGACTTTATCTTCTCTCTTCCTCATGCTTAAGGTAAAAGGAGTCATGGCGGTTATTCAAATATATAGTGAGTGATAATAATCTCCCGCATGCTGCAGTTGGAGGAAGAAAAACACACACATTCCTCCTGCCACGATGATTGGAATTCAATTTAAATCTTGCCTTGGTTATAAAAAATCTATTGAAGTGAAGAATTATTCTTTCAGTATTTATTTTAAAACAAATCCTTCTTCGATATTTTCCCAAAGGGAAGTAAAAAGTAAGCATGTGTACTAGTATTTATTGACCACTAAACTAGTAAAAACATCCTGTTATACTGTACTAAAATGAATAAAGTGTGCTTACTATACAGTTGTTGAGTATACTATTAAGTTGTTTTGCCTTTGAATTGTTGTATTTTGTAGTTTCTCTACAATGACAAATTCCACTGCCAAATAATAATAGGTTTTTTCCCATCACATACAATGCGGGGAGAAGCATAGAATTTCTTACACAATGCTCTTGTTCTAACATGGCAAAAAGATATTTGAGATGGAAGGGAATGGAAGGGCCACCTAGTCATTTCCTTTCCATGCACAAATAGATAGCTTAAGCATTCCCAAAGGCTATCTCTATCCAATGTCAAAGGTCTCCAATGAAAAAAAAAGCTTTGTCTATCCTGGACCCGTGTTTTTCACTGCTGAATATTTCTTACTGCAAAGAAGGTCTCCACAAATTTAATATGGATTGCCTGGGTTCTTTTTTTGTTTGTTTGTTTGTTTGTTTGGAGTTTTTTTGCAATTTGAATCCATAGTCTCATGTCATAATATTTGGAGGAGTCCAGAACAAGATTGCTCCATCTTCTAGGAGGCATCCCTTCAAATGTTTAAAGATGGAGATTGTGTCATCTCTCAGAGTCACTGTCTTTTAATCTCCAACTCCCAAAGTCACTCTTCATAGGACTTGGTTCCCAGTCATTTTAGCATATTGATCATCCTTCTCTAAACATGTTCCAGTGTATCAATATCATTCTTCATGTCTCAAATGCTGAACAGAACACATAGAAAATAATGTTGCTTATAAAGATGTCCTTTCATGTACTTGGAGTAGGAAGACACCACAAGGACCATTCAGAAAGACATAATCAAAGCACCATTTCAAAGTGGCCCACACCCATGATCATTATCAATGCTGGTAGAGAAAACCAATCATATGCTATGTTTCTCTATTTTTTTACAAGTCTCTAATGTCTTTTACATTAGTTACATAGGAGTAATTGGATCACTGGGTGGGTCACTCTATTATTATTATCCCCAAATTACAAATGGGAAAATACGACTAAACCTGAGAAAAAGTACATTATAGAAAAGGGGGAGGGGTAGAAATACCTTTACAAAGCAAGGCTGATATTAATAGATAGCAAGATTGTTACCTATTAGTATAAATATTCATGTTTATAATGGCTATGTGTCATTTTCCTCAGGTTTACAATGTTCAACTTGCTCACACTGCCACTGAATTCACTGGCAGTGCTTATGTTTCAAGATACCCCTGACATCTTCACATCAGACATGGGTCATCTACAACATCACCTTGACTGCCACAGCTAAGCCAAAATATTTAACAGCTGTGCAGGTGACAGAAAATGAAGGCAAAAGTTGATCTTCAATTGCTTGTCAGTGCAGGCAGTCAACACCTACCTTTCAGCATCTGTTTTCATAAAAGCAAACAATATCTTACATAGGTATTTTTTTAAAAAAATAATTAGGACCAAAATGGTTTAGCATGATGAATATCAACAAATACCCTCTAATACACACAAAAATACCAGCCATTTGCATTTTAATGAGATTTGAACTCCTAATGAATGAAGCAAGCTTACTAATTACCTTAGTGAACATATAAAATGAAAGTGAGCTTTGTTAGACGAATTAATATTTGTTGCTCATTAGGGTGCCCTAATTGCTGCAAATAATTAATGTTTTACCAAGCACACTGAAAATAAATTAGTATTTATTTGTTCCACACTTTGACAAACATCCTTGATGAGAAATGATGGATGGAATGTGACTTGTCGACCTTCAAGATGAGTTTCACTGCTGTTGTAGTATCAGGATAATGAGATTATTCCTGGTAGAAATATGCTGGTACATTCCTAATGTATTTAAAAAAGATAGTCTATAGAAGAAATGTTATTTTACATAAAGAGAAGCAGCTTGTGGAATGGGAGGAAGTGGCTGCAGGGAGGAGTGATTAATCCTTTCCCAGCCAGCTGGTTTTCTGACACTAAGTTGTAACCATCCTGTCTATTTTCAGCATGTGTGAATCAAGTTGCATATTTAACATTGCAATAAGAATCTAGAACCCTCAGGGGGAAAGGTAACTTGGAAGAAAAAGTTTACCTGAGAAATTAACTACTTTGTACCAAATGATATATTTGTATATACAGTAGAATCTCACTTGTCTTAAGATGCTGCATCGCTGGTACATTACCCCCCAAAAAATAGGTATAATGTACAAAAACGCAGACCAGAAATGTTGGAAATGTAAGCTGCAGGAAGGCACCTTCTACCACATGTGGTGGTCGTGCGAAAAAACCGCCGCATTTTGGAGATTAGTACATACTGAGTGTAAAAAAATACTTAAAACAGATTTTCCAATGAGACCTGAAATTTACTTACTAGGTATGTTCGATTTGGATTTTTTCAAGGACACAAATATAGATAAGTTATTCACCTTTTTAGCGACAGCGGCCAGAATGGTATTTGCCAAATTTTGGAAACAAGAGATAATTCCTACTAAGGAAAACTGGTTCGACAAAGTCATGGAAATAAGAAATATGGACAAATTGACTTACCTGATGAGGCAGAGTAACGGAAAAGGAATTAAAAAGACGGACTGGAGAATGGTTGACAACTACTTAAAAGAGGGAAATAAAACAAGATGCAGTGTTGCAGATAGATAGAGGAAACTGTAATCGCTATATAAAAATTAAGATATATGAACAAAAATAAGACTTGGAGGAAAGAAAGAAGAATGGAAGTCAACAAATATATATGTTTTATTTTTTTATTTTTTTATTATTTTTTTATATATATTTTTATTTTTATTTTTTATTTTTTTTAATATTTTTTTATTTTTTACTATTGGTTTTTTTTTTCCCTATTCTCGCTATTTACTTTTTCTCTCTTCTTTACTTTCATGTATATTATGTTCTCACACTTTCGCTGTAAAGTTTCGAAAACCACAATTAAAAATTAAAAAAAAAAAAAAAAGAATCTCACTTGTCCAACATAAATGGGCCGGCAGAATGTTGGATAAGCAAAAATGTTGGATAATAAGGAGGAATTAAGAAAAAACCTAATAAACATCAAATAATGTTATGATTTTACAAATTAAGCACCAAAACATCATGTTTTACAACAAGTCTGCCACTTGTTTGGGAGGGTAACTGCACTTGTGTTGTTGTTGGGCGTGTTGATCTGCTGTGCTTTGCTGCCTAGAGAAACAACTGTGGATCCAGGCAGGAGACAGACTGCATTGGATAATACAGAATGTTGGATAAGCGAGACTCTACTGTATTTGTAGGGCCCAGAAAGTGGACTCTCTAAAGAATAATTATTTACAAAGAGTCATCTCTTGAATACATATGAAAATTAACATGGCCA